>NC_046662.1:91574654-91585921 GCF_010883055.1 Belonocnema kinseyi
AAAAGGGATGCTGCCAGTTGATCCGCGGCAAATCACACTTGTGATTTGCCGCTCGACATTTCTTCACCTTTACTGTAAAAAGACGTAAGTGAACGGTTATTAATTGTTTAAATAATTGCGAATTATTCTTCACAAAAATATCATCCTTAAAATTCAATAACTGTGTCATTAATTCTAAAAAATAGTAACTTTTCAAGATCCGCAGGGGAATACATTCTTAAAATAAATTGAAAGTATTTAAATAATTGCAAACTGTCGCACAAACAATATATTTTTTTCAATTTATTAGCAGCGTCATTATTTAAGAAAAATAGTAACTTTCCAAGATTTGCAGGGAAAAATAGTTAACAACATTAAAATTGTTTAAGTAATTGAAAAATAGAATTGAAAAAAATATATTTCTCTTAAAATTCGTTATGTATGTCGTTAATTTCAGAAAATAATAACTTTTTACCACTTACTAGGGAAAAAATTGTTTGAAGCAAATGAATATTGTTCAAATAATTACAAAATATGTTAAGGAAGGAATATAACACTTGAACCTTATGAAGTGAAGGATATGACAGCAGAAACATGTAAGTGCCATCTTTTTGAAAACACGTTTTATTGGCTGAAAAATTCTGTGAAATGCTACCGGACATTGTGGTTAAAGTTTATATCTAAACTCGAACCGGACGTAGGTTTTTATCTCGATAAACTATGATCAATTATAGGAACATTTCAATCTTTGTTTTCAATTGCATTCCCTTGTCGTTCTTAATAGTTACAAAATACAAAGAAACTAAATATTATGTATATAAAAATAAGAATGTAGAATTGTATTTTTATTTTTAAAAATATATATTTTTTTAATTTGGTCTATTGAGATATCCAGAGCTCCATCAAATTTCGAAGGTACTTTCTCATTTTTTTAGAATTCTGTTTTTGGGAAGGTTTTTTTTCTCGCTTGAAAAATTTTTCCGGATGTACTTGAATGCATTCACTGCGACACCAATCAACTGTATCATTCATCTAGAAAATTATTAACTTTTCACTATTTTCAGGAAAACAGTTTTCGACATAAATAAATATTTCAGACAAAACTGAAAAATAGTTAAGGGCTATTTGAAAACTTTTATTTTATCAAACAAAAATAATTCATGCTAAAGAAACATTTAAAAAATACTGTCTTCAGTATCAATCTTACGTTTGAGTTCTATTTTGAATTTTTTTGAGAATTTTCCGGACACAAGACAGAGGGCTTGTGGGATCAGAATTAAAAGTGATTATATTTAAATTGTAACTTTAACATTCCTTAAGAGGTAATAAACTTTAATTTACAGAAAGGCAATAACAAAAGTACTTATTTTTCAATTTTTTCGAAAACTGTGCTTTCGCTAGTTAAAATTCCATGGTGATTTCAAAACCCTTGAAGAAAATCGAAATTTATTTTTTTTTTAGAAAACGAATCAAGATTTATACATAAGGACTTTTTCTTTATGAACGGGTGTTTGTCAGAGTTGCCAAAAAAGCTTTATTTTAATTTTATAAAATGGCATTCATGCTAACATTTTATTTTATAGTCAAAATATATTCGTTTTAGCGTAATACGTTACCCAGAGCTTTGACAGAAGTAAAAAAGAAATGTCTGCCAGAGTCTCATAAGCCCATTTCCGTAAAAAAATACATATGGTATTTCAATTAATCCTGTTGAAGGATCACTTTGGAGTAACGCATTATATTCTTTTTAGTAAAGTACAACACTCAGATTTTTGAAACACATACGCAAAACGGATCCAAGAGGTAATATCTTTGTACAAGAAAGCCTTTTTCTGAAGTAATTGTTGATAATGAATTATTTTTCTCTTGTCATGCAACAACACAGAAATACATTTTCCATTTACAACAAGAAAGTGTTCTCTTAAATTAAATAATGAAACATTTCAAAAGAAATCTGAAAAAATAGTAAAATTAAAAATTTCTGTAACAAAAGAGGCCCCTTGGGACATGTAAATATTATTTACAAAATCTAGACTAAAGGAGAATAATAACGCAAAAAAGGTCGTTTTCCCCGTACATTTTTTAAAATCAGCTCTCGTTTTTGACCCGACCTCAATTTCGGCTATCCTCCAAACTCAAAAAAGAAAACAATGCATGCGCGCCAAAAATCCCATAGGTACATTTCTTTAGAAAGAAAGACAATTAAGCAATTAATCAAGAGCTTATGTACACCTGCGTGAATGAGAGTCATAAGCATCTCTTCTTCCTTATTACGCACAAATCGTCTTTCATTGTGTGCATGTGTATGTGTTATCGTTAAAAGCCGAATTAAGTCAAAGCTAGTATTAACAAGTTAAAATGCGGAGTTATCGGGGCAATTTGCGGAAACTAGTTTTAACTAGTCAAGACTTGATTTTATTAAACGATTATGTTAAAGAAGGAAGAATTAAGGCGATTTTACCAAGTGCTTTGATGAAAATATCAAGACTTTTATTATCCCATCTGATTTCATGTTTTAGCTACATTTTTTTTAAGTTGGGCCACCTTTTCAAATATTACCTTTTAGAAAGTTAATGAACACGTATTTTTTTAAATAAAAAATTCTAAGCTAACCCAAAAGACATTTTTAATTATACATCCACGACAAATGTTTTTTGTGGAAGAACGAAAAAAAATAATAATTTATTTTTAAAGCACATTAATCCTCAGGGGTAAGCGTTTTAAATGGTATGAAATTGAAATTATCATTTAATCAATATATATATATATATATATATATATATATCTGATTTAAATAAATTCGACAGGCTTACCTCCTGACATTATACCCGCTCGAAAAGAATGTGCGACTATAAAACCAGGTTTGATTTATACAAATTAAGTTTCTATTGTAAGGATGAAACATTTACAGTACAAAGTTGAAATATGAAGGCAAAAGAATTAAATCAAATAAAATTGGGTCAGACACTTAATTCAAGTGTTCAGACGCTTAAAATTTCATTACCTTTTCGGCAAAGATCCCACATTTGTTATTTTTTGTTAATAAATTATTAATAGCCTCCCTCAAATTGAGAAAAGAACGAATCTTCTGCTAAACTTAAAGCATGAAAAATTATTTTTATTAAAAAATAAAAATTATGTAATAACTTCGTGCATCAATATTTAATTACAGTAGGTGTAGTAGTATTTAAATATGCTTAAATTTACATCTCAGAGAAGATCAATTGGAATAATTCCTTGCTTGAAAAAGAGAGTACTGCTGAACTTTTTGGCATGCTCATTTCATATCACTACTTGAGGGGAGGCCAAAAATAATTTTATAAAGAAAATAACAAATAAGGGATAAAATTTTGTCATAAAGGTATAATTTCTAATTGGTAGTACTTCAGACTATAATAATAATTTATGTCTTGCGATTCCTAAAAATAGTAAAAGATATTTCAATCTCACTTTGTTGAATTGAATCTTATGAAAAAATGCCCCATATTTCTTATTGTTACAAAACAGTCTTTATAGCCCTTAAACGTCAATTATTTCTTTCTAAAGCCTGCAGCGAATTCTTAAAATAAGTTTATCTAAAAAATAAGGAATACGCGGTAAAATATTTTTCAAGGGGTATCATATCTAGAGATATGATGCACCAAATAATTTTGAGGTTATATAATTTAAAAATTCTTGAGGAATAGGTTAGAATTTTGTATTTAAAAAAAAAATCGTCTTCACTTATTTTCTAAAGGAACATTAGAAGGGATGACCCGAGTGAAAACAAAATATAGTGTAAACTGGCACCCTAGTTTATAGAAGTGTGCATTATTATCCTTACTGATAAAGTTTTATAGGATCTAATAAAAAAAAAAGATAGGTGAGAAGCAGGTAGTACCGGATACTTCAGCTGTTTTGGTAATGACTTCTTCTTTAAAACTCTGTAGCCACCGTTTCCACAAAGCGAACAGACTGCGCCGCATGACAGAGAACAGGTAAGGAAATTTTTGAAATTTTTTGAAATAGTTGTGTTAATTAGGTAAATACAAAGCACAATACAAAAAATCACTAAATTTTATCGACCGAAACTACTTTTGGCCATTAATGGATTAAGATAGGTTAAGAAAAAATTCTGGCGGGTTAGCGCGGAAATCCAGATTTTCGTAAAATTTGGTAATTTTATGATGGTTAATCTACGAAAAATGTATTTCTGAAATTAAAACTGCCAAACTGTATACACAAGAACGCCAATATAAGAGCAGTTTCTGGGGTTACCTGGAACTGACCTTGAGAATAAGTCAGTCTGTGGAAACGTGAACAGTCTGTTGTAAACTGGTGGCGGCCCATTGTTCACACTGCTACACACTGCCACACGGCTGTGAAACTGCATGGGCCAGCAGTTCTTGGAAGGATTAAACCAGTCGATCCTATATAGGCGTCCTTGTGTGTATTGAAACACATGAAACATTAATTTCTTATTTATTGATCTATTTTTTACATTTTTTAATCAGGCATTTCTGAAAGGAGCAAGTATAATTGTATTAAGAACATTGATTTGGAACTACAAGAACTCTTAAACAGAACAAAAATACTCATTGAAAGTAGGAAAATCAGTGCAGAAGTAGGTTATTACAGTCTTAATTCATTTAGGTTATCAGTGTCTATTTATCATTTAACCATATTTGACAGAAAACAAATGAAATCAAGCATGGAAAAATCTGTCCGGAGGACCCTCACCTCGTAATGTTCAGGGCTATCAGACTGTGGCATTTTTCAGTAAAACTGCTATAAATAAGAAAATACGAGAAATAATTTAACAACATTGCGGGTCACATAGTTCAAAAGTAAATTTATGTACTAAAAAAAATCAATCTAATATTTTTTTTAGTTACATATGCAAGTATTTGATCATAAAGTTTATTTATATTTCACAAAATGCACTTTTTTCGAGAAACGAAAGATTTCGAAATGATTATTTTTTAAGCTAATGATAGATATGAGTCCATATTTTCAAACTTACACTTCAAGACAATTCCGAAGATTTTACAGTTTCTTCAAGTCATGAGTGTCTAGGGCTATACGACTCTTCCCTAATTTTTCATCCCTTTTTTGCATTCAGAAGAAATAATGAATTATCATTTTTATCGGAATTGTCCCACGGGATTGAATTTGTATAAGAAAGGTATATGAATGTATAGCAATGATTAAGACACTAGACTATTTTACTTTAAAAGAAATCAGTAGCATTTTTATCCAAATATTGGATAGAAATTGATTGCCTTTTTAGTGGGACACCGTGGAATACATCCGATAAAATTTTTTTATTATACCATTAAGGCCATGTGATCAGTGGGTCACGTTACCAGATTCCTACCTTACTGTCACTTTTTTTATGTCAAACTTATATACATATAAAACGCCACACCGAGTTAAAAATTTGGGATACTAAACAAGAAACACTAAGAATGATGGGTCTGGTCATAAATTTGTATAATTATGAAAAAAGTTTTTTGTTCTGAATAATTTTTTTGCTTTTTTATAATTATTAAAGCTTAGGACCAGACCCATCCTTCTTAGTGCTTTTTATTTATTATCCCAAATTTTCAACTCGATATGGCGCTTCGTGTGAAAATACTTTGGGAAATAATAAAGGTGGCGGTAAGGTAGGAATCTGGTCACGTGACCCACTCGCTACAGGACCTTAAACCATTTAAATTCTTATATAAAACTACTCTTTTCAATTATACTCCATTATACAGACATGCTAATTCATTTTCATAAAAATTGTTACCGCTAAACTAAAAGTGTAAGCTGGAAATCGAGGAAATGTAACAACCAAGTCAAGGATAAGTTCACTTTATCAATTAATATTTAACTTCATGGTAAAAAGCTGAAATTGAAATTTTATTAAACTTTGAGGGATCAGTTTTTTTATAGCATAAATTTATTTTCATCAAATTTCATGAAATTTTATAATAATATAATACTTCTTCAAATTTTCATTTGAAGAAATGAAGCAATTTTACAGTATTTCGGGGATTCTGAGATATGTAAATGTATTTTCAAAATCTAAAGTAATCATCAAGATTGTGGGGTGTTTGAAACGATTTTAAACAATTTTCAATTTATTTCAACAACCTGAAGGAATTTAATGGAATTTTCAAATGGCTGCGGCCGTGTTGATCCATTAAAATAGCAAAAAAAAACCGACGTCAGCGTAAATCGACACTCTTTGAGCTTTTCTTCGCCTTAGAAACCAGGCTATTCTGAACCCTTGGTTAATACAGTCGCATCTTATTAAATATTTTCATAACCAAAAATTAACTTATTATATATCAATACTATTTGTATTAAAAATTTAAACTTCCATTTAATACAACGGTGGTGAAGGCTGGTGACATTCTCAACATAAAACAACAACCAACGGCGACTCTCGATTCTAGTTCTGCCCCCCCCCCCCCTTCATGAACTGAATTTTGGGGGTATGGTGTTATAGCTAGATTCTCCACCATGTGACTAACGACTATTTACTTTTACATGATTTCGACTCGCAAACAAACTTATAGCATAAAGGTGGTAGTTCGGTGTACGATTTAAATAATAAAATAGCCTCGAAATAGATTGCAACTTTGATTGACGAAAGGCATGCAACTAAGAGAATTACGAGAAAATATTTGTGTAAGGAAACTAAATATTTTATGTGTACCTGAAACAAATAAAAGGGATGCGAAAATAGACGTATTTGAAATATGGTCAGGGTTACATAGTAAATCCCATTCTAATCAAGGAGTCAATTGTATTATGAATGAAAGAGCGAAGTCACAATATAGAGATCAAGGATAGGTATCTCCCAGATTGCTGTGGGTTAGAATGAAAGTAGGAATCAGAAGATCATTTATCATAGCGTGCTACGCCCCAGTTTCTAGTGATCCGAGAGAAGTAAAGGACGTCTTTTGCCACGGACAAGCAGAGGTAATTGATGTTCTTTCTCAATCTCTTGATGATCCAACACCACAACATCCTCCAGAGGTGGATGTCCTTATAGAACCAGAGACAGAAACAGCGGGTCACCTAGAAGCAGAGGATCCACTAAAATCACATCCGGACATTGATAACGATGATGTGAATAGCAGAATCCCAAAAAAACTACAGCACCTTCAAAGTAATTTTGGTCATGCTTTACTAGTTTTCAGGTATTTAGAACGAACACAAAGGCATTCTCTGCCCAAGATGAAGATCACAAATAATCTGCGTGCACTAATAGATCACCTCAAAAGAAATGCTTTACCTACGCATTTCAAAGTAAGGGATCGAGCAAGGGATCGAGATTCATCACGGAATATCAGGTCATATATGGATGTCAGCAAAGTAACGTGCAAATTGGGTCAATTAACTTAATATAAAAATGGAAGTAGAAACAGAAAGCTGATGAAACATGTTACTAAAATCTTCCACCTTTGTTACATCGAGACATTAAGGCTATTAATATTGGATGAGATTATAGACTGCCAACGACAGACACTTGATGTCATTACTGCCAGACTACGTCGGTACAAGAAAAGTAGAGCACGAAGGCAACAAAATAGAACTTTAAAGACAGATGAAATAAGGTTCTATCGTAAACTGAGTATAAAACAAAATAACCTGCAAGGCACTGAAGTTCCCTAATTGGAAGACATGACTAACTAATGGTCGGGTGTTTGGGGCAAAATGAATACATGCAATTTGGAAACTGCGTGGCTCAAACTGGAGAAAGCCAAAGAAAGGAAAGCAATCTGCATCATTCCAGATAAGGTATATTCTAATTGCGACGAGAATGATATCCTTACAGAAGAACAAAAAGGATGTTGTAAAAACTCGCGAGTATTAAAATGCTGCAAGTATTAAAACTTGAAAAAATCTGCCCACGCATCACTGACCTATTAAGTCGTTCGATGATGCTTTGGGGTACAAGAATCAAGTATTTTGATCATGGACAAATATTGATAACTAGATAAATATGCATTATGACGGGAATATTTTAAGGAGACTTCTTCAGTGCACTATGGATCTGTTTAGCGTTGGATCCAATGAGCAAAGCACTAAACAGCATATTTAATGAGTTTCGAATACATGATAATGAGGATGGTCATCAAGTGACCCATGTTGGACCCATCTTGGCATGGATCGCCTGAAACTGTACGCCAGTTCAGCCCAGAAACTGCAGCAAGTGATCGATTTCACGAAGCATTTTTCCAATGATAGCCACATGGAGTTCAAGAGAGATAAATGCTGAACACTGCATTTAATCAGAGGGGAATTAGGAACCGCAGATTTAGAGAACGAGATCGACAATTTCATCGAGGCAATGGCTCGGGCGAGCCACATAAATATCTGGATATTTTTGAATCTAAGGGTATTAAGCATACGATAGTTAAGTCAAGCTTAACGACTGTCTTTACTACGAGACTCAGATTGATCATGAAGAGTTCTCTCAACACGTACTCCTTCGGGCTTAACAAATAGTCTTACACCGACCTTGAAAAGTTAGACCGAATTGTTCGCGTAGAAATGATGCAGCATCGAATGCACCACATTAATTAAGCAATTGTAAGGGTAGTTCTACCACGGCATGTAGGGGTTAGGGGCGTTGAAGATGTCAAATAACTGTGTACGTCACAAGTTATACAGTTTAGAGACTATTTTAACAGCAAAAGAGATGTTGCGCTTTACAGCATCATTTGTAAAGCGGATCGTGACTACAGGCCCTTGAATTTGTCATTAGGTGAGGCTTTGAATATAGAGAAATCATTGAAGAATTAAAAAAACATTGAAGACAGAAAGCTATCACGTCGAGCATCCCAAAACGTTAGATAAACATGAATTGGATAGTGAGGCATCCAATATTTGGCTGCGAAAGGGTCTTCAGTATCCGGAAATGGAAGGATTCGTCATTGCGGTACAGGGCAAGGTTGTCAGAACCAGAAATTATCGCAAGCACGTGTTACGTCAAGACGTCGTTGACCGGTGTCGATTATGTCGAGATACCAATGAATCCATTAAGCAGATTATTGACGGCTATCGTGTGATAGCTCAGCGATAATATACTCACACACATAATGATATATCGGGCATTATACATTAACAAACTGCCATAAACATAGGATTCCTAACAGAATTGATGCCTTTCTATATGTACATTTCAATGCCCGTTTTAGAAAACGAAGATTACATCTCATATTGGGATGTTACTATCCAAACAGATCATTACATCTGCGCCAATTGACCTGATATCGTGATGCAAGAAAAAAGTTGAAAGAGTCTACATTATGCAGTCAACCTATACAACCAAGATCATTAAGTATATCGGGTTGAGACATGAAGTAAAGACCATATAAAAGAATAAGAAGCATGCATCTGATTATCTTGTTGTTATTTTTGGCTGCAGACAATGTGCACGCAAGATTCACTGAACATCTTAAACATTTAGGAGTCAGTAGGATACTTTTAACAGTGTAAGAGGCGCTTTTATTAACACCTGTTGCATTGTAAGAAAGTTTGTCGACCATCCGGAAGCAAGCGACTAAAAACTTGTGGAGCGGCAGATGGTAGCACTAAGAAAACATCCAGAGGTGACTGTTATCAACTCCAACGCTCGCGGACGCTGTTTAAGTATATCAGCGGTAAAAGACGAACTTCAAACTACCCCATGCTCTTAATTTTGTACCTACGACATTATGGCAAGGGATTTCAAACATCCTAATAAACTAACTTAAAACATCCTCATCTCATCAGTTACTGGACAAACTTCGTGGCTATGACGAAAAACCGAGTTCACCCGATTAAAATTTGAGAAAATTATTAAAGATGGTAGCTCTAAGAAAGCATCCAGAGGTGACTCTTGTCATCTCCAACGCTCGGGGTCGCTGTATAAGTGTAACAACGGTAAAAGACGAACTCCAAACTACACCATGCTCGTCATTCTGTACCTACAATATGATAGCAAGAGAGTTCAATATCTGTGATGAAAAACCGAGTTCACCCGAGTAAAACTTTGAAAATAATAATAATAATAATCATGTTTATCGCAAGTGTTCCATGGTGTCCCACTAAAATGCAATCAATTTCGAGCAAGCTTTTGGATAGAACTTCATTTGATTTCTATAAAAGCAAATTAAGCTAGTGTATTAATCATTGCAATACATTCATATACTTTTTTAAAATACAAATTTAATCCATTGCTATCACATATGTCATACCATATTTCTGTCCAATTTATTAAGGTTTTTTACAGCAACCCAATTTTATTGTATATGATATGATATTTCCAATTCCTATCTTTTTTAATGTGCATTTTTGATAAAAATAAAATGAAATCTGTAAAAATTTGTCGGGATATCTTATACTATACCATCAAAATTTATTCATTAAAACTCTATTCAATCTTATTCGCCCAATACGTGTTTCAAATGTTATAGTCCAGTTTCTTGAAATTTCTTATAAACTACATCCGTCCAGAAATCTCATATTTTTCTATCAATACTTTCTCATTAAAATTCTATTCAATCTTAATAGAACACGACTTTTATCAAATTAAAAATTTAGGAACATAGGATTTGATGAAAGTTCTTTGCCGCAATAAGATTGCATATTATAATTATAATGAAAAGTCTTTTGACAGAAAAGTATAGGATTTGTTGATTTCATAGAAATTCCTGAAATTGTGGAAGATAGGATATGATACAATTTCTTTGTGGATAAGATTTGATAAAGGTTTAGTGAAAATCTCTTGGCAAAAAAATATAAGATTTCCCTAAGGATATAATTTGATAGAAATTTCTAAAAGTATGAAAGAAAGAACTGGATACAAGTATTGTATACAGTCATAATGAGAATATAATTAGAGAAGTATAAAATTGCTACATGGATTGAGTTTGATACGAGGATAGTTCAATAAGTCCTTAGAATGAAGTATAAAAACAATTTTTTTGGGGTAAATTTTTTTTTATTTTTCAACATAATCTCCTTGGAGCTCTATACACTTGGTCAATCGCTTTTCAACTTTTTTTAATCCTTCAGAAAAGTGCGTTTTCGGAAGTTCCTCAAAATAAGCACTTGCAGAGGCAATGACGTCTTCGTTGCCTGGAAATCTCTGTCCACCGAGCCATTTTTTCAAGTTTGGAAATAAGAAACAGTCACTGGGGGCTAAATCTGGTGAATACGGTGGGTCGTTTTTTTTTAATTTCTTCTTTCAGCTGCTCTAATAATGATGCATAATATTCACCAGTGATTGTTTTACCCTTTTCCAAGTAGTCAATAAGTATAAT
>NC_046662.1:91586021-91604421 GCF_010883055.1 Belonocnema kinseyi
TCTAGTCGGGAGTGGTGCTGACTGAAAACAGATGATTTGGAGCGATTCGCGCGCCATCTGTTGGTCATTCTAAGGACTTATTGAACTACCCTCGTAAAAAGGCCTATCAAATGTGTTGATAAATTTTGATTCGTGAAATTCGTTTGATTGAATTATGTTAGATAGGATATTTATTCAAATTTAATTTGCCAGGATTTATATGAAATGTGTTTATAGAATTTTATTTAAGTTCTGCATCTTGATAGAGTTTAATTGCATTTTCTTTAAATTTGAATTATTTCATTCAATATTTAGTTTGTTCGACTTAAATCGTATCACTTTTATATTTTACAAGAGCCTCTAGTGTGACGTAAAAGTTATACTTAATTTAATAAATGTCTAGAAAAAATACCCCATAATAAGAACAAATTTCCTACTTTTTATAACTAATGAAATCTGGGAAGTGATTCATTCTGATCCTTTTTTCTATCATTTCAATAAACATAACAAAAATTATTAGAATTCAGAAAACCAAAGTAAAAGAAATATCGCTTAACATGTGATTACTTTTTTGTATCTCCTTTCGCTCTAATCTTTCAGTACATTTTAGATATGCTAAGTATATCCTGAGAGGATATCGTGTATGTACAATGTGTCGTTAGCATAACAGTGCAAAGCTTTAAAAGGTCAGAGTCAAACCTTCCGGATCTAATAATCCATTGAACGCATACGTGTTTACTGATCATGGGCTCTTGGAATAGCAAAAGGGATGTTTGTTAATTTTGCGGTAGTTCTCTCAATGTGGGGACTTCCGTTTACGAAAGATGGGGGAGAATAGATTCGATAACAGATACGTCCTTTAACGGTTTACATCCTTTACCTCCGGAAATTCACAGAACACTTAATGTTTTACATAACTACCAAAAATCTATTAATCCTCTGTTAGCTCTAAATAAATATTATTTAATAAAATAGTTTTAAAAAATGTTATAAAATAATGGCTCTATCGTAGTTTTTTAAAGTTATATCTTAAAAATTACTGCCCAAATAGGACTAAAGGATTAAACCTTTCCGAATCCGTCCTATTGATAAATATCCCCCTGGTAAAAAATGGTTTCGATTAAAAGTCCTAGGAAAGTTCACTACCTATATATCATCAAAAATTTTCCCAAGTAATACGAGGATTTATATTTCTAAAATGTCTGATAAAGGAAAGTTTTGTGAAAAAAGTAATAAAAAATGGCCCTCTTTAGTTGTTGGGACAAATAAAGTACTAGAAAACTTCCAGACCGGATTGATTTCAAATCACGCAGGTAGGTATTTCGATGCGCAGAATCTCTTAGCGACAAATTATGTTGTTTTACAGATGAAATTAGGTGACATGCATTTCTTTGATTTTAAAAAATAAATTTTCTGTAAGTATTTACATTCCGAAGTTTCTGTTTGAAAAAATATAATAATAATATAAAATATGTTCTTTAAAACTCTATAGCTTTTGACCTACTTGAGATATTCAACTTTTCTTTATAGATCAGGTAAAGGCTTAAGCCTTTCTTTGGAATCTATGGGGAAATTGAGAAAAGTTCAAAATTAACAAAAGGCGTCTATTTTTTTACAAGTATAAAATGTATATTTTCACGAAAATCCCCGATTTTAATTTTTTGTTTATTTTTGCTTCGATAAGAATCGCATTTTGTTACTTTCATGTTACATAAACTATTTTTGTAGCAACTAGATTTTTTTGAAATTCAATGTTTGAATTGCATATGATGCGCTTGTTTGAGTTGTTTATTACCGCTATATATTGACTCTAAATTGACTTAGAATTAAAATAACTAATTACAATTAAACTATATAATACAATTGCAAGTTATGTTATTCAATTCATTATTAATATATTGTGAGTTTTCTTTCTTCTTATTGTTAAAAATTTTAGTGCGTTGCCTTATTGTATCTAAAAGTAAGCCTTAGTTAGAAGAATGTGGAAAATGTGAGATGTCAAAATGCTGTCAGTGTTACTAAATCTAACTTACACTAGAAAAAACAATTATGAAAAATTTTTTGGGAAAGTTTTCTTATCTCAAAAGTAATATGTCGTAGATAATGAGGAAAATTGAAGCTTTGGCTAAAAACTAGGGAATTAGCTAAATGTGGCAGTTTCGGACGAGAGGTAAATTCCTGGCTTATTCAGGAAGTGAAAAGACTTTTATTTTGTTTTATAATTTATTTAAAGTTTAAAATAAAAATACATGAAGCTCGTATAATTTAAAATATTTGTCACGAAGCGATTTTCAATCGCTTGTGAATCAGTAAACTTTGTTGATTAAACAATTTTTAATAAATGTTTTAAATTAATTTTTTAAGCAACAATCCTCTCTTCTGAAATAAACACGTTATTTCAAGACATCCTTTTCTATCGTTTTAGAAGAACTTGATTTTGAATGGACAAAACCTTGTTCAAAAGCAAAGTTGATTATCACGTTAGAAGCTTCGAACTGGATTTCACTTAGAGTTTAAAATTAAAATACGTAAAAGTGGATTGCATATCATTGGCCAAATTCTGATCTATCGAAGACGATAAAATGTAAGTATCAAGGGAAGAAAACGTTAAAAAAAGCTTATCAAAGACTTTTCAGTTTTTTAAAAAGTTTTCTTATTTAAAAATAACATTTTAAATGTTTGTAATACGCCTGATTTTTCTGTTAATTAAATAAAGATATTAATTATTTTTTCCAACAGGAAACACTTTGGTGGCTAAGTGTGCTTTTAGGAAGAAAATATTGTTGCTTATATAATGAATTGAAAAGATTAAATAAAAATGGTTTATTTAACAAATGTTATTCATTGCCTTACAATTGTAAATCACTTCGCGACAAATCTTTCGAATGAATTATACTCAGTTTAATGTATTTGGCGATAAAAAGACAATGGTGCATTTCCCAATCAATTGAGTGTTATAGACTCATTTGTCGCGAGTATGACGCGACTTGGCAAATTCACCAGGAAACTTAAATAAAGGGAACTTTACCTGATTATTGGGGAAAAAATAAGGTCTGTTGACTAGCACGTAAAAACTAAAAATACCACATAAAATAGAAAACTAGTCATCTCGAAATTTGGGGAAGACTGGCCAAAATTATGAAAAATATTGTATCCCTTATTCTGAATTTCGGGACAAGATAATTCGAAATGAAAAGTATTAAATACGGAGTTGAAACTCAAAAAGTATGAAAGGGCTCTATTCTGGGTTTTTTCATTTGAAAGAGGTAATGATTATTAATAGTCCACTTCAAAAGCTCACAACATTCCTGAAATAATAATGACTGGGAATATTATAATCATGACATATAATCATTATCACATAAGATAGTAATAGATAATAATAATTTGTTTAATTAATTCGATTTTTTAATTCCACCAATTATATTCTCGCTAAAGTGGACAAAATTTGGGATATTTAAGAAAAAAAGCAAACTTTCTAGCATTATTAAAAAAATATATTATAAAAAATAATAGAAAAGTGTTTCAACAATTATGTTCGTCAACTTGAAATAATTATTACCTCACTTTAAAATTGTTTGAAAAATGTATATAAATATATAATTATCAGTAGAAAGTAGTATTATATGTGTTATAACATATTATTAATTTTTTTAAACGCAAAAATCCTAAATATCGCCAAAACTCACAAAATCCAATTTTTCATTTATGTGTTTTTTGAGACCCTATAAAACAAACTTATGGGGATGATATTTAAAAATAAATTTTGATTCGTATACTATGGTTAATTGTGAAAATAGATGTTGATATTCAACTCGATTCACTTAGTATTGACGATTCTGAATAAAATTTACAAAAACGTATTTTTTTCTAATGGGAAATACATGTTAAATTTCATGGGGCTTGCGAAACCTCTTAACATATTTTTCAAAATTGCATTTATTTTCGTGTGAATTTAAACAAATTTCCTTGCGACATACATGAAAATAAAAAAAATATCCAGTGTATTGTTGGGCCCCCCTATATCATCAATTCATGTGCATGGGACAAATCTTTAGAACGAAAATATTTCCAAGTTTAAATTTAACAGCTTTTGAAAGAATTAGTTGAATTTTTATCTTTTTCAATTATGGTACCATTTACTTTGCAATGCGTAATTCGAAAATCTTTTAATGTAGAAATTATCCATTTTAGATTTTTATTTTCAAGCTAACATTTTTAATTTAAACAATTTCAAAATGCAGACTTAAAGACTTGAACAATCAAAAATGAAAAGCGTTTAAAGTGGAAAATTTTTAATATAAAAATTTATCTTTTACCATTGATTACTTTTTAAAATATGTGTGAGTTCTGAAAAAAATAAAAATTAATTTTAAATTGGAAAAAATGTTTAACAACCTCCAGATTTTTGAAGATTTGGAAAGAAAATTTTAAAGCATTTCAAGGATGTTTTAACTATTGGAAATGAAAGTAATTTAACTTCTAATTTAAGAAGTGAATTTTTCAGTTTTTAATTTTTTCATAATGAAATTTTGACAATTTTAAACTTCACGCATTGATTCTCTTATTTGGAACTTTGAAAATGATAACGTGGATTAAAATTTTTGCATTTAAATCTGAATCTTTAAACTCTATAATTTATAAAAGTTAAAAATTCTACATTTACAGTTTATCTGCATTCCATTTAACTTGTTTTTAATCGGAAAGAATTACAACTTTCCATTTCATGCGTGTAAATAATTGAGCATTCGCATACAAAATTTTCTTGATTAAAAAATTTTAAAACGTCAATTTAAATAGTTTAAAAATCAAATGTACCAATTTGAGAGCTTTAATTTGAATTTTGTTTTTTATTACTTAAAATGGAAAAATGGTTATCCTGAAATTTGGAATTTTGTATTTAATTGACCGTAAAAAATGTTTGCGAACCAAGAAAGATTCGGAAAATTACCGGGAATTTGTCTTCTTCGATTA
The DNA here is from genome assembly GCF_010883055.1 of Belonocnema kinseyi. NCBI lineage: Eukaryota > Metazoa > Arthropoda > Insecta > Hymenoptera > Cynipidae > Belonocnema > Belonocnema kinseyi. The sequence goes on from NC_046662.1 coordinate 91,590,975, forward strand.
AAATTGCTGCCCTGGTATATGTACGTACATATTTGAAAATCACTACTTTAATAAAGTTTTATTTTCGAGCACAAACATTTTTACGTTGATTATGATATTATAAAACCAAAATGGCAAAAATGCAACAAAATATTTTTTAAGTCTAAACTTCAAAAGAAATGATTCAGAAGGCCCTCATTGTTCATGGTTTGGCGAGGCCCGGAATTGTACAAAGGAGATAATAGTCCGGGAGCTCGCGACAATTCTATGGACGTCTTTATAGTAGTCACTAAAATTTCAGATTCTTTTGTTTTCATAGTCAACATTTCGAAATTCGTTGACTGGCTAACAGCTGTTGGTGTATTTTGCAACAATTAATCGTTAAACTTGTCAAAAATTCGACTGAAAAAACGTCATTTTAGTACTCTTGAAACCCACGGGGGATGATTGTTTGAATGCTAAAAACCAACAAGAAGTTTGACTGGCAGGCTGTCAAGCATATAAAAAATGACAGGATGAAAATTAGAACCGTCATTTTAGTACTCCTGAAAAGCATTGGGGATGATTCATTAGGTGCTTCTTTAGGTGCTAAAAAGTAAGATAATAATTGATTGGCTGTTCCTCAGTGCTGCCAAATTTGACTGGCAGACTGTCTAACATGTCAAAAATTCAAGTGAAAAAACATTATTTTAGTACACATCTGAAAACCATTGACGATGATTGTTTTGGTGCAAACAACCAACAAAGAATTTGACTGGAAACTCCTGAGTAGTGCCAAAGTTGACTGAAATTTTAATGGGACACCGAATGAAAGTTTTATCCTTTTCATTAACTAAAATTTTCATCTATAGGATACTTCTCTAAAAATAATATGCATATAAAAAAAAGAAACTATGAAAATCTAATTTTTTACGTAAATTCACAGCTCGTCATAATGGGTTTCAAGAGTACTGAAGTGAGGACTTCCATTTCCGGCATGAAAGTGTAAAGTAGTGGGAGTTATTGATGCTGAGTTTTTCTGATATTATGGTGAAATTTAAGGTGAGTGGATTGTGGAAGTGTGTAAAAGGGTGTGAAAGTTTTGTGACGGAGTGAAAAGAATGTGTTGATCGGATTGGTAGTAGCAGGGTTCGGTAGCGACAAAGAAAGGCGAGACAGGTACCAGGCAGCGACGGTAGATAGAGGCAGGGAAGCATATAAGGCGGGAAAGTTTGAATTTGATTCATGGCTAGCGGAGCGAGTGTCTCCGCGGAAGAAACAGATTTAGAGCAGGAAGTGTTCAGTACGCCGAAAGAGGAGATCAAGGAAAGGAAGGCAAGGGGGAAATATAAGAAAACTATAGAAAAAGAGAGATTACGAGCAAAAAGCGTAGGTTCAATAGAAGCATTTATCAAAAGGAAGAAAGGGGAGAGGGAAAGCAGTGAAGAGAAGGAAGATATCGGTGCGAGCATAAAATATCAGAAAATGTTTAGATCGCCGCCGAAAAAACAGAGTTTGGTAGGGAAGAGTGATAATAGTAAGGGGGCTGACGGTGGCGGAGATGAAAGTGAAGTTCCGATGAAAGAGGAAAGACTAAAGGAAATTCGAGAAGTGATGATAGAGGTAATGGGGATTTATGAGGAATAAGAGGAGAAAAGGGGAGAGGAATTTAAGAAGGAAATTAGGCAGGAAATTGCTGAAGTTAAGAAAAAAATAAAAAATGGGAAGAAATCAGAGAAAAGTTAGAAAAGAGGATACAGTCATTGGAGCAAAAACTAGAGAAGCAGGAAGAAGATAATAATAAAAAGTTAAAGGAGATGCGAGGTAGGTTGAAGAATCTTGAAAGGTCAACCATGAATTGTGGTGGGGGCGAGAGTGGGAATGAGGAGATGGAAGGGCTGAGAAAAATAGAACAAAGAATAGAGAGGAAAGAGAGGGAAGAAAGAAAATTAAACATGGTGATAAAGGGTATAAGATTAGAGGGGAAGCAGCTGAAGGAAAGGGTGGGCGAAGTACTGAAAAGGATTTATGCTAAGGTAGAGATAGAGGAAATGCGAAATGTAGGAAGGGAAAAGTGAAGAGGGGAGATAATGGTACTGCTGGAATTAACGAAATGGGAACATAGGAGGGAGGTGATGACAAAGAAGAGGTTATTATAAAGTAGTCCAGAGAGAATAGAGGATTATTTGACATGGGTAGAAAGGAAGATGTAGTATAAATTAAGGACAATAGCGGAAGAGGAAAGAAAAAAGGGAAAGAGAACATGGGTAAAGTATGGGAGAATAGAGATAGATAGAGTATGGTGGGATTGGGATGAAGAAAGGGAACAGATAGTAAGAAATGAGGTGCAGAGAAACTAGAAGAGGAAGAAACGGAAGATAGGAAAATAAGAAATAGTAAGAAGGAAAAAAGATGAGAAACGGAAGTAGGGAAGAATGGCGATAGGAGTAAGGAATGAATGTATAACAGGGAAAGATAAGAAAGACAGGAAAGAACAAAAAGAAGGATTAATAGTAGAAGAGGCAACGATGGGAAGAGAGTAGTAGAAGGTAGTGGGGATTTATTTGAAGGATGATATGCAGGAGAAAGCAGATGAGATTAAAGAAATCATTGAAGAAAATAAAGAATATATTAGTCTGATAATAGGTGAGGATTTCAATGCGAGAATAGGAGACAGAGGGGGAAGGGAATGGCGAGAAGAGAGAGAAAGAAAATCCAAAGATAAGGTACTACACGGGGAGGGAAAAAGTTGTTGAAGAGCTTGGAGAACTTGGGATAGTATATCTTAAAAGGAAATATAGAAGGGGATGAAAAAGGAGAATATACACGCTTAGGAAGTGAAAGGGGAACGGTAATTGATTATGTGATACTGGATGATGAGGTAAGAGAGAAGGTTAAGAATTTAGAGGTAGGTGAACATATTGATTTGGATCACTTTTCCTTAATAGTGACATTAGAGAGACAAAAAGCAATAACAATATGAGTTAAAGGGGAGCAAATGTAAAAAGTATAGGAAAAGGTGGTTGGTCAAGGGATGGAAAAGGACAGTTTAGAGAAAAAGTAAGAAATATCAAAATGGGAGAGGGAAATGTGGATGAGGAGATGGAGAAAATGATAGTAGAAATAAAAATAGGATTAGAGTGCACAAACAAAAATGAAGTTAGTAAAGGGGGGAATAGAAGTGGGTAGGATGAGGACTGCAAAGAGAAAAAAGGATACTGAGTTGTGTTCTTAAAAGAAAGAGGGAGAGAATAAAAGGTTTAAGGAAGAGGCGGATAAGGATAGGACGGAAGAAGAGGTATGGAAGGTAGTAAATAGAGAAAGAAAAATAAGAAAAAGAGTAAACGAAGACATTGAAATGATAGAATGGAAGAAATATTTTTTTGATTTGCTAGGAGGGGTAGAGAGAAAAGTTATGAAGGGAACAAATTTGGTAGAGAAAGAGATAAGGAAGAGGACATTTCAAGGGAGGAAATAGTTAAGGTTTTAGGAATGAAGAAGGATAGAAAGGCAACTGGTATAGATGAGATTCCAAATGAAGCATGGAAATGTGGGGGAAAGGAACTAGAGGAATGGGCATGTATAATGTGTAATAGAGTATGGAGAGGAGAGGGGTGACCGGAGTTATGGAAAGAAGGAGTAGTTATACCAATAGTGATGAAAGACAAGGGAGAGGAGGTTAAAGATTATAGGGGGTGACGTTGATGCTAACAGCGTACAAAGTATATGTAAATATTTTGTCTGAGAGATTGAAGATAGAAGATGAAGAAAAAAAGATCGAGTCACCGAATCAGACAGGGTTTATAAAAGGAATGGGGGTAATGGACAACATATATGTTCTGAACTATCTAGTAGATAAGATAATTAAAAGGGAAAAAGGGATAATGATAGCAAGGCTTGTAGACTTAAAGGCGGCGTTTGACTTATTAGACCGAGGACAAATAGAAAAAGTTATGATAAAAAAGGGGATAAGAGAGGGATTAATAAATAGAGTATCAGAAATTTCTAGAGAGACAAATAGCAGGGTAAAGGTAGGAGAGCAAGTAGGAGATAGTTTCTTGTTGGTGAGAGGTGTGAGGCAAGGATGTCCTCTGAGCCCACTTTTATTTAAATTATTACTATCAGACTTGGAAGAAGAAATGAGGAGAAAGGTTGGGGAGGAGTTAGGATAGGGAAGGAAAAGTTATGTACACTGGCATACGCAGACGACATAGTGTTGTTGACAGAGGATGAAGAAGGGGTGGCGGGATTAATTTTAGGATTAGAGAAATACTTAGACGGGAAAAAGCTGAGTGTAAATGTAGAAAAGACAAAGATAATAAGGTTTAGAAAAGGAGAGGAAAGGAAGAAAGAATGGACAGGGAGATGGAAAGGAATAAAGTTAGAAGAAGTCAAAGAGTATAAATATTTGGGATATATCTTGCAAACGAATGGAGATCATACAGCTCATATAAGAGTAAGGATAAAAAAGCAGCAGGGGTAATGAAACAGATATAGGGAATAGGAAAAAGAAGGTTAAAAAAATTGCAGAAGGAGAATGTGGTTATTTGATACGCTGGTATGGCCGTATTAGGTTATGGAGCAGAGATATGTGGATGGAAAGAAAGGAAAGATATTTAGAGTTTACAAGAAAGGTATATAAGGTGGACACTAGGGGCAGACTGGAGGATGCCAGGATATATGGTGAGAGAAGAAGCGCAAAGGGATAAGGGGAAGGGAGTTGGCGAGAAAGTGTTTGATGGAGGTAGAAGAGAGGAGAGGCAGGGTGATCGAATTAACGAGATGGGAGAAAGAAAGAAGGGAGTTCTTTAATGATAGAGAAATAGAAGACAGGACTGGAGTAAACTATAAAGAATTGGAAAAAATGGAGAGGGAAAGACAATTAATAACAAGGTGGGGGGCGATTGAGGAATCAAAATATAATAAATGGTATAAGATGATCAAAAAGAAAGAAGTGTCAAAGTATTTAGAAAAGGGTTGGGGAGAGAGAAGGTGGAGCAGAATAACAAGATTTAGATTGGGAAACGAGGTAAGGGAGGGGATTTACTAGGAAAAAGAAGAGAACAGAAAGTGTAGAATATATGGATGGGAGGAGGAAACATAGGAGCATGTATAGGAAGGATGTAGGAGAGGAATGGAGGATAAAGGAAGCTGGTAAGAAAATGTGGTTAAGATTCTAGAGGAAGATGGAGTAGGAGAAGAATGGATGAAGGAGTTAAAGGATGCTAGAGGAGCGAATGAGAGAGAACGAAAGAATGTACGTGAAAAAATGTAAATGGAGGTATAAAAAAGTGGAAGAAAAAGGAAACGGAAGTCGCTTAGGTTAGAAGCGTAAAAATTGTAAGTAATGGTAAGGTAAAAGTTAAGTAGACTAAGATGCGTTTGCGTTCTCATGCTCTCACTCTCGCTTGCACTTTCGCTTTCGTTCGATCGCTCACTCGTTTGCTAATAAGTCCTAAATTGCGCTATCGCAGGAAATAGAAATAAGAAACTACATATAAGACTTTATGTAAATAGTTGTAAATAATTGTATATATAGAAAGGATAAGATTGTGAAAAAATATAGATATAAACGGAAAGATTGTAAGGAATGGAAGTCATGTAAATCCTTAGGGTCACATTATAAATAAAATAAAATTTTTGGCATGTTTGACAGTCTGCCAGTCAATTTTGGCACCACCGAGAAGCTGCCAGTAAACTTTTTGGTTAGTGCTTAGCATTCAAACAATCATTTCCAATGGGTATTAAGAATACGAAAATGACGTTTTTTCACTCTCATTGTTGACATTTTTGACAGTCTGCCAGTCAACTTTGGTACCACTCAGGAGCTGCCAGTCAAACTTCTTGTTAGTTGTTTGCACCTAAACAATCATCCCCAATGGGTTTTAAGAGTACTAAAATGACGTTTTTTCACTCGCATTGTTGACATTTTTGACAGCCTGCCAGTCAACTTTGGTACCACTCAGGAGCTGCCAGTCAAACTTCTTGTTAGTTGTTTGCACCTAAACAATCATCCCCAATGGGTTTCAAGAGTACTAAAATGACGTTTTTTCACTCGCATTGTTGACATTTTTGACAGCCTGCCAGTCAACTTTGGTACCACTCAGGAGCTGCCAGTCAAACTTCTTGTTAGTTGTTTGCACCTAAACAATCATCCCCAATGAGTTTCAAGAGTACTAAAATGACGTTTTTTTCACTCAAATTTTGAACATGTTTGACAACCCGCCAGTCAACTTTGGCACCACTCAGGTGCTGCCAGTCAAACTTCTCGTTAGTTTTTAGCATCCAAAGTCATAACAATCATTAAATGTAGGTTTGAAGAGTAATAAAATGACGTTTTTTCACTCGAATTTTTGACATGTTTGACAGCCTGCTAGTCAACTTTGGCACCACCAAGAAGCTGCCAGTCAAACTTATTATTATTTCTTATCATTCAAACAACCATCCCTCGCGGGTTTCAAGAGTACTAAAACGACGTTTTTTCGCTCGAATTTTTGACTTGTTTAACGATAAATTGTTGCAAAATGCACAGACAGCTGTTAGCCAGTCAAAGATTTTCGAACTGTAGACTATGAAAACAAAAGAATCTGAAATTTTAGTGAGTACTAAAATGACGTCCATAGTATTGTCACGAGCTCCCGGACTATAAAGGGTACCCCCACAACGGTTTCTATAGCGAGACCGCAGTGTACATTTTTAATAAAAATTGATGTAATTTACGACTGTACTCAATTTTTCTCATATACTTGTTTGAAGCTATTTGACAGTGCAGATGACACCAACTGTTATAGAGCTCTACTCTGGACACAAAAACAGACATCAGAAATGCATCGATGAATGATCAAGAATTGAGATTGATAAACAGTAGCTATGTTCTCGGTTGAGTCCTTTATATTGCACAGTTCTATCTTTCGACATTGCTGCATAGTCGTGACAGAAATGCCGATCGTTTTCATTGAGTGGCAGATAAACTCCTACTCCCCTTTTTACCTTTTGTTTGGATTTACCTCAGCTTGAAGAACGAACTTCTCATTTCCTTTCTCCAATGGAGCTTCGGCACTCACGTAAAATTGCGTGTTATCAATTTTGTTATTGGACTGTGAGTGGATTCACAAGTGAATAAATCTTTCATAACCTTCCAAAATAAACTAGACTGAGTTATTCAGCTTTTAAATTATTAAACAACCACAATGAGTGATAAATAAACTAATATTGTGCTGATAATGACACAGAGAAAAAAAACGTTAAATTTTTGTTGGGAATAATTTTTAGTGGTTAAAGTTGTATTTTTACATTCTTATCCTAATGAGAAGTCTCGTGTTTTATGTAAAATTTGACCTTATCGGTTTTCATAAAATCTTCATTTTTGAGACCCTCTGAGTCAGAATACACGATTTTTATGATTGTGTCTGTCTGTATGTCCGTATATATGTCTCTCTGTTTGCATACTTTAACAAGGTTTAAAAATATATGTGCGGCTATTCGTAGAACTTGGAAAGTTAAACAATTTATCTTTATGAAAATTTTAAACCAAACAACGCACGATATGAAAAAAGTGCAGGAGAAGAAAAATGTTGTTTTGGAAAGCTATACACGATTATTATAACAACTTTTCAAATTTTCTTTAAAAATCGAACATTTAAAATTTTGATCGCACAAGATATTCGAAAAAGAAAGAGGCAGATGTTGTTCACCCAAAGAAGAGCCACACATTTTAAAGAAATTATTTTGAAATAGAATGTGTAGTTTTTGTTTAAATCGTGAAAGATAACATGAAAAATAAAGAAATTAATTAATGAGAAAAGCGACTCAAGGTAAGAAAAAGAGGAATCGACAAAAATTGTAAAACAAAAAAGATCTAGATATTTATTACGAATCCTTTTTTATGAATATGTAGTTTTGGCTACGAAAGAAATTAATGGATTAAATTTTCTTATCCAAAAACGAACTACAAATTTATTATTATTCATTTTCTTATAGGAGACTCATTTTTTGTTTTAATCGCGAAAAATAATCTTAAAAATAAAAAGATTAAATTTGAGTAAAAACAACAGACGATACAATACAATGTTGAATAACAAAATTATTCGCCTTAATCAGATCTACAAATTTGCGTGTGACTTTTTTTTATAGGATGCGGACATTTTTAATTTTAATGAAAAGGCAATGAAAATACGTCTGTTTCAAAATCTGTGAATAGGCATTAATGCCAAATGATGAAAAAATATCAGAGTAATTATGAAAAATAAAATATCGACTTTATTTTGCAATATAGAAATTAGCAGTCCCAGGCTGAGATGCAGAAATACATGTAATATACATTTGATATATGTAATAGTGTTAAACATAATGAAGAAAAGTTCACATTTTGAACAAAATTGAGTGCGAAACACGAGATACGTTATTAGAATTTGTTCGTTAAAGCCAAAGGAGCTTTAACAGAAGACAATTCACAATCATCAAATTACAGGATTGGCTACTTAAAGTGGAAGCATGTATTCCTGAAAAAAACATAAAAAACAATTGGTTTGTTGTTCATTTATATATTCGTTTATTTTAGTTCAAGGATATTTGTCCCCTCTATTTTTTAAAATGATGTCGCGCAAATGGACACCTTGGGCCGAGATGGCCAAATTTCATGTTTTTCGGCGTTTTCCATCACATCGACTAATATTTTGGCCGCTATGGTGGTGACTTCACCTCGTATGTTGGTTTACACAGACAGAGCGCGTAGCGTTAGATAAATACATAATCGAGCGCGAGGACCAACACACAATATTGTGAGTCAATATTGCAACGTGAAGACAATTTTTGTGCAGGTAGAGAGTATGGTGAAGCCGGGGTAAAGATTACACTTCGTTTTTTTCTGCGTAGGGTACATTCTAATTGAAATTTAAAACATTTACATTCAAAAAGAAGAATTATAAAAGTAAAATACTAAAGGTTCGTATAATTTCAATTGAATTTCGCACCTGTCTTAATCATAAAGACATGTTTTGAAAAGAAACAACATGGATAATGACCTTTCGGTTATATTTGATTCAAGTACGTCGCGATAGATGTCAAATGCAGATTGTTAAGAGGCTCTTTCCTTATCGTAGTTCACCTTCAGGCTTGATGAAATTAATTCTGGGTGCTTTTCCAACCGATGCATTTATACTATTCACAAATTATATAAGGCTACAGTGTCATTTATGCCAAAGCAATGTTCCACGCTCCATTTTACTCCCTTGTCATGTTTAAAACGCAATTTCAGCATAATTTACTGTTTTTTCGACATATCTGGCAGTTTAAGTCTATAGTATAGGGTAAAAGTTCTTTAATAGTAAAAATAATACTTTTCCACAATTTCTTACACACTGTTATTTGATTCTATATAACATCAGATAAAAATTTTCATAATTATTTGGAGTTATTTCTTCCTTAATAGATAACTAAGAGCGGGGCCATATAGGGGTAGAAAATGGTCCAAATCGGCCCATAAGAAGTTTAAAAAAGCTTGAAAATCTTGAGGCGGCCTATTCTATTAAGCCCAACTGTACTTAATACGCTTTTTTGGACTTTTCCAGATTATCATATACCCATTTCGACCTTGATTAAGAGTCTACTTGATAAAACTGTGGGGGAAGTTTCCGCGTTTCGTAAAATGAATGAATGATTAATGGTAAAGTGATTCTTTTAGCCTTTATTCAACTGATTGCTTATTAAGTAGAGTAGGGGGGGGGGCAGGGCCAATCAGTCAACAGTCAATGATTTTTTAAAGTTAACAAGATCTTGAATTGATCCACTTTTTTCTCATTTCGCGTTCTACATTATTGTTCATCATATTTCTATAAGTATTAATCACATGAAAAAAATAATGATTTGGTCATTTAATTATTTCTAACAAGCTGTATTTCATCGGCTTTGCCTCCACCTGAGAGCAAAGCCCACGGAAAGATTTTATACGTAAGAAAGTCACGAACTAGTAGCTAGGTCTCGGATATGAGGAAAATTCATTGGACATTGATGTAATTTCGTAAATAATCTGCAAATTTTGAGAAAGAATTAATGAACTCGATATGATAAGTCTTAAACAGCTCATTAATTTTTTCCCGTAAATAATTACAGAAATATTATGAGTTATTGGGAAAAGTTTCACAGAGCACTCACAAGCTTGCCCGACAAATCTGGGAACTAGGACGTAGGTTCGTCTTCACGTGGCCCGCACACACTCTATCCCCACCCGCTCGGTGCGTATGTGCACGCGTATATGTGATTTGAAATCGTCGGATGAGTGGCTAGAATTTTTATTTTACCTACATTGTTTAGCCTCGATGGCTGCCTGTGCTTACGCACTCATGGTTTATGTTTAGAAACTGTCGAGTTCGAGGTTTCAAATCCACAGAGTTGTGCGAATTTATAAATATAAATTAAATCGCACAAATAAAATTGTTCCCTTTTTATATTCAAGTCTAAAATTTTCAGGTACTGTTCGTAGGAAATTCGAACTGTTCGTAAGAAAGTTTTAAATTTATTCATACATGTTTCATAGAAATAGGGATTTAATGTTTGTTTTTTTATCCCGTATCCGAAACCTAGCTACAAGTTCGTGACTTTTTCACGGATAAATTTTTTCCGTGCCGTCCGCAGCTTTTTATGAAAAGTAAGTAACATTATCTCTATAATAAAATAGATTTATTTAATGAATATTAGAACTAAAATTGTTACATAATAGCCATGATATAAGAAGAGTCACCTTTGCCCCACCAGTTGGCGGTGCCCCCCCCCCCCCTTCCGTATTTGCTTCCCTTACTTATATCTTCATCAGACACACTCAACCTCCCAAGTATGTATTGTAGAATATAATTATAAAATAGTAAAGACTAACTAACGATTGAGATGAAGTTTTGAGATGAGATTTGCGAAAATATTTTAGAAAGATTATGGGGTCTATATGCTTGAAGAAAAATATATAGAGGGAGGAAGGTGGAAACAGAGTTTGGTTTCCTCTTGTCTCTAGGAACCCCTTTGTGCTCCCCTCTCTGCTTCCTGGAGCCGCGGTCTCGCGTCTTCCCCACCTTTGGAATCAGACTCCGTAAGGAGGCCATATTTCATAAGACTTGCTTGCTTTCCTTTCCTTTCCAACGCTTTCCTTCCTCTTCCGCGGGTAGACCAAGGGGGTCTCTCCGGCAACGCTTGCGCGACTCATTCCCATCTTGTCCCATCCAATCCCATAGCCCTCCGGTACTGCCATCCCGCCAATGTAATGTTTCTTTTATTGATTTTGTGGCGACCCGCAGAAATTATAGCGGCTTCGCGAATCTCTACTCCGGAAAAGTACGGCCCGCGCTGCCAGCAATATTATAATGTCCCCTTCAAAGTAAACACCACCAAGCAATCACAAAATACAAATCATCTATTCAATACCAATTTTAAATAAAAAAACCTTAATTTTATAGTACCTTTTTACTTGATTATTTATTATTTGCATACGATCAGTGAATTAAACAAGTGAACAAAAATTACTAATTTTTTCCTAAGAATTATACGAAATGAACTAATATTTTATGAGGATTATTTTAGCAGAATGAAATTCGCCTTTAGAAAGATTGTGGTGTAATAACTTATATTTATAATGATAGATGAAAACTCTATTTTCCAGAAATTTATTTTCTATGGTCACCAATTGAAGGATTGGTTTGATGAAACGCTCAACTCAGCTTAATTTACAATTTTTTTTATTATAATCCAATGTTTGTCTTCCCTCTTGCTATACCTTCTAGAATGTTTTGCACTAGCCCTTTATATGTGCCCTATCAGCCTACATCGTTTCATTACTATACACTGAAAGAAATAGTTTGAGGCTAATGGCAATCCGAGTTTGCTTGAGAATTTCTAACTGAATTAGAAAGAAAATTGTACTGTCTCAGCTATACGAATTTGAGATTTATAACCTACGTATAAGAAAATCACCAAGCCTATTATGACAAGGCAAGTTTGTTTGACTGAAATGATAGTTGGGAAAAGTGCAGTATTAGATATATGATTAAAGTATCAAAATATTATAGTGTAGGTACAAAAATTGTATGTCTCGGTATCATGGCTGTATTGGACGTATACTCTTATCAACTATCTATTTGAAAAAACACTGCGTTTAAGTGTTGCATTGGGCATCAGGCTGTTTGCTTGATTCAGCCATACCAATCGATGTATTGTACCGTGCATGTTATGCAAGACTGATGTGTCGGTGATGTGCGCGTCGACTCGGCGTTAGTCGCCGTCTTCAGACTTGTTTTATAGCAAATGAGGTTAGTGAAGAAGCTTTTGAGTACCTAACTCCAAAATTTTTACAATATTAAGATTTATTAAATATTCTATCAAACAATTTCTAATTAAAAGTTGTATTTAACATTTATTTGCCTCTCATTTTTGTATCTTCAGAATAATATTTGAATTTATGTATACAATAGGTCAGGATTTTTAGGTAATTCCGTTATTTTACGCCTGACTTCAATTTAAAATATTATAAAGCATTTTAAATGAATTTTAAAAAATTCAAAAAAAATTCAGGATATTCATGTAATTTAAAAATATGTTCAAGTATAAAAAAAGATTTTCAGGATTTATTTGATTTAAAAAATTGTTAAGTTTATAATTCAATTTCAAAAAATTTGATAATATTTGAAAGAGTCCAAGATATGTTTAGGTAATTTAAGAGATTTTAAGTAATTTTGAAGAATTTTTCAGGAATTTCAGTAGAATTTAAATGAGTTTTAAGATTTTAAAGTAATTTTAAAATATAAATAATGTTCTTGAATTCTTTAAATTCTGTTAAATCTCTTGGAATCTTCGGAAATTTGTCGAAATCATTTAAAATCGATAACATTTTTAAAATATATATTGATTTCTCTAAAATCTTTTAAAATATCTTGAAATATTTTTAAATTAAGTTGAAATCTTGTTTAATTACATAAATTATTTAATCAAAATTTGTAATATTTCTAAAATTATTATATTATAAACAAATTATTATAAGCTTCGCAAAATTTTTTATAGAATGGGCTGCAAAAATTTGCAGACGGTCCTGCACAGTTGTAGGATATATTTCAGATGTTTTTCTTTATACTCGAAGCTAGGTTAGCCGCGAGGCTTTAGGCGTTAGGAATGCGAAACATTTAGGATTGAAACCCGCGATGAACAGCAATTTTCATAGCGTGCGATTATGAATAGTGTAGTGATTGTGTAATACCAAATAATTGTGTACTCGAACAAGTGAACACATATTAAAGTATAAAGTAATAATGCAGAAAATAAAATTTTTTCGGCGAAAAATTGGTTTCAAAATTTCTTCGATATAAACTGTATTTTAGCTACAAGTTTAGATTTCACAGAACTATTCTACGTTTGTCGTACAGTCTGTCAAGTTAAAGCGTGGGTGGCTTTACTCGCAGTCGGTAAGGTGTATCGACATGATTTTGGTGTCAAAATATTAAGAAGAGCTCCCTCT
>NC_046662.1:91604521-91606449 GCF_010883055.1 Belonocnema kinseyi
GAGGGAGCTCTTCTTAATATTTTGACACCAAAATCATGTCGATACACCTTACCGACTGCGAGTAAAGCCACCCACGCTTTAACTTGACAGACTGTATACTCTACCTTTCAATCGAGGTTACGTCAATCCGGCCTTTAAATTGTATAGAACTTTTTAACCCATTTCGTGAAAATATTTCAATCAAATTTAAAACAAAGACGATTTATATTTTTTCTGTGTATCTTTAAAAAATAATATTCAACGAAATTATGGAAGATGCAGCTGAGAGCCATGTGTATGGTTGATTTACCCCAACCAAATTCTGTCTGACGCAGCTATCTTATGTTAAGAAATATCTATTATAACATATGACTGAAGCAGTAATATTGCTTCAATAATTATGGTATGGGTAAAATACGCAAACCGTATCGCTGTAGCTGAGCGAGCAATACATTATGGTTGGAATAACCAGATTTATGTGTGTATCGTCGAATTATTTCTTTCAGTGTACGGTGAAAAACTTTTTTTCTTCAACCAAATTTAATCCTTTTTTTACTTATCTACTCATATCCTTATCATCTACCTATATTCCACCTTCCACATCTGTACATTGCTACACTCCGAACGTAGGATTTTGGTAGTTTCTTGCTAAGTCATAAATTTAGAGGGGAGTGGCCATCAGTGGGTTGGGTAAATGTCAAAGTCGTAATTATATGCAAATTTGACAAAAATTATAGACTTATATACTCCAATAAAAATATTATACAATTAAAAAACGTGATACAGATATGATAGGCAGAACTTTTTGTAGTTGATTGTACAAATTCAACGCTTTTATGACTAATAAATTTTTCTAATTTCTATCACCTGGTATAATTGGCTCGTACCTGTTAATAAAATTGATAACAGAAGTTATTTTTCACAAATTGCGGGAAAAAATTTCACAATAGTTTATTTATGTAATGTAAATATACAAAAATAAATTTAATAACCAGTGTACATTTCCTTAGTGATAAGCAGATAGAAAATGTTGGTACTTCGTTCCTTAACCGTTCTAAGCATATTCACAATGACGCGTAAATTTTCAAAATTGATCTTATCTTGCTTAGTGTTATCAACGGATTAAAGAAAGAGACTTAATTACTTAGAAGGAATAAATCAATTCTTCTAACAATTTCATTTTGTAAAAAAATTTGTTGAAAATTTTTTTAAAACATATATCAGGTTCATTAAAAATTATATACATGCAAAACCTGGCTTTTATAGATCCTAATTTTAACCGCCCATATTTTTTTCATAGCTATGCAAGTTAACAAAACTTAAATTATTGGATAGTTTAGCAGAGACCTTTATCAATAATTATCATAAGAATACATATAATTTTTTAAGCAGCCTATTTCTGTTTAAATATTTACTGAAATGAAGGTTAACTTTTTCGTAATTATATCTGACAAACAGTTTCTTTCGTTTTTATTTTGTAATAATAGATTTAGGGGACTCAAGTTTTCGGTTGAAGTCGGTTTACTTGAAAAGTAATCATCCCTGTAATTTAAAATAAATTGCTTTACTTATATTTCACAAAAAAGACCTAATTTTTTCAGCGATTTCAGAGTAATCTTTACATGCAACTAAAATTAACTTCACGTGTTAAGATTTACCCACCAAATTGAAAGTGTTCATCATGTCAACTCTATTGAATCTTGTTTTGTAACGATGTAAAAAAATTCAATTTTGTCTACTCGAGTATTACCGGTAACAAAACTTCACTTCTGTTTTTGTGTGTATATGATAGTAGCTTTTACCATCGATGTTGAGAAATTTTTAGACTTTGGTATCTGCTCATTCCTTATCTTAACGTTCAAACGTTTCTTACTTCTTTTTCTGGCAGCCCTTGCTTTGGTTTTAAGCAACTTCATCATCTGCCCTGTATTTTGATACCTATATACGCA
>NC_046662.1:91606549-91622948 GCF_010883055.1 Belonocnema kinseyi
ATCCTTGTCTCTTTCTTAATATTTGTTACAGCACCCTCATTCCTCATTCCTCATTATGGATTTTTATTAGAGCAGTTTGATGTTCATTTAAGTTATAGATAACTCTCCTATCTCTATAATTGAGTGCTCTCAATTTCATTACTTGAAATAGCTTGGTCCATTTGATATTATCAAATGATTTTTCTAAATCTGTAAAAGCCATGAAAGTTGGTTTTCCCTTTTGCAGCTTAGCCTTCTTGAATTAATCATGGGGCTAGAATTGCTTATCGTGTTCGTCTCTTTATTTTAGAACCATATCGATCTTCAAGTGATTCTTCACTTCCCTTTCTGTCCTTCTGTACAGTATTCGCTTGTTTGGACATTCTTAAAATGTTACTCTTGTTTTTTTTCTCATATCGACGTATCCGAATGCTAGATTTTATCTAGGAGAAATCGAATGAAAAGGTGATAACTCACGCAGACCGAACGAAAAGGCTCCACAGATAATTGTGGGTAATATGTCAACCATGCATCTTATATGTGATTTTAAAGTTCCGAAAGTTTACCACGTGAGTTAGCACCTGTCATGTGGTCTCTCAGAGATTGAACCTTATCATTTGGAGAAGCCGATATCCTTTCAAAGTGATGAAGATATGTTATCTACTCCTGATGATTTAATTTTTTCTTTAAACATATAGTTCCTATCAAGTTCACCCTATCAAGTTCAAAGCCCAATATTGATTTCCTCTTGTAATCGCTATCAAGCTCCTCATCGTTTTCTTTTAAGCCGTGCGTTTTTTCTCTTGCGTAAAAATGTTATAGATACGTACTCCACCCATGTGGTAACAATATCAGTAGGTTCGCGAACATTCCGATAATATTCCGATAATATGCTATATTATTCTCTACTACCTTACAGTTATTTTCCCTTCAATCAATTGTAGCTTCCTTATCATCTTTTGTCTATTACGTTTCTTATTACATTCGCTTCATGGTGAAAAGGTATTGTTTTTATGTGAAAACTATCGCAGATTTCTTTAAATCTCCTTGTTTCGAGACCACCTGAATCCGAAAAACCCGAGTTTTTACATGTGTTTAGGAACAAAAAATAAACATGGAGTTTGTTGACTAACTATTTTTGATGAAAATTCAAAAAGTTAGAGCATTTCAAAAAATTTGGAAACCATTTTTTCAAATACTTGAAAACTCTATGTATAACTATTTCTATTACATAGATATTCGAAGAAATTATCTTCATGAATTATTTCAATAAAAAAAAATTATCAGAGTTATGTCATTTTTAAAATAAAAAAACACACAAAAATAAATATTTTATGCCAAACAACGCACAATATGGGAAAAGTCAAGATTAAAAAATCGTTGTCTTCCGAAATCCCTGAAAGGTTATCATAAGAAATTTTTACCTTATTTTGAAAAGTCAAAAACTAAAATATTGAGCATACAAAAACTAATGAAAAACGAAACATTCCATTTTTCGCCCAATCTATGCAAGATCCGAAGAAAAATGAATTCACAAAAAATATGCACCCAAAAAAGATCTACAAATTTATTATGAAATACTTTTTTAAAGGACACATAGTTTTTGTTATATTCGTAAAAAATAACATTAAAAATAAAAAAGTTTTAATTTTGGATAAATGACAGAAGTTTCGAAAAAAATAAAACAAAATTTGTTCAATTAAAAAAGAGCAACAAATCTTTTACTAATACTTTTTTGATAGGATTCGTATTTTTTGTTTTATTCGTAAAAAACAACATAAAAAATTAATTAATTAAATAATTGGTCAAGCGACACTGAGAAAATACAAAGAGGGAATCTGCCTTTCCTTCGTCATCTTTAGCGATCTTGTATTTCATTCACTCGCACATAAATTCCAGAATTCCCTGAGTTGTCTATGACTTTCTAGTCATAATTTTTTGAAATTCTATCACCTCTTCTGTAATTGTTAAAGCCTTTCCTCATATCCTATTTATGTAGGTATATCATTTATACTACTCCTCTTGTCATATTGTATTGGAAAGTTTAGGTCAAACAAGAATTTAGTAAAAATTAACTCCCTGAAGCTTTCAAGTTATCTTGATATTTGATGCAGAGAAGTCGTGAGTTATGGCATTCTTTTGAAAGATACCATATACGATATTTGAAAAAGGAAAAGTAGGAGAGTGCTGCAATTTTTTACAGCTCGCATGAACATCTTGCTTCGACGACCGGCAAATATTCTATTCTAATTAGATAGTCTTCAATTATCCTTTAATTAAAATACAATTTTCAATATATTGCCATTTTGATTACAGCAATATTTAGAGAAATAAAAAGTACTTGAGAGTTTCTTTATGAAGATATAATTAAATAATTAACACCTGTCACAGACAATTGGATATAGTTTTTCAGTTTGTCAATATCTTCAATGTAAAATTAAATCAACTCGTTCTCGGCGTGCTTATAATCAAGTACGAATTTGTCCCTGTTGTTGGTGAATCTTTAGAATTTTAGTATCTCCTGCATAATTTACGGAATTCCGTGTTAAATTATTATCAGACGAGAAGAGATAGTTCTTAATTGATTATATTTATTAAATTCAAAGTTAATTTATAATATTTATTTAAGTCATTTCATTATTTCTTTTCATTTATCGTGTAAATACACAATTCTTGAATTCTTCAAACTGAGCTTTTAGCGTTTCCCAGTCATTATGTTTTTTGCTTCTTCTATATGACTCAACTAAGAGGATTATACACAGCAATAGCAACAGCATACCCTCTTATTTTCCTCGTTTACATCTTCTTCGCACTGTGTACAAAATTAGTCTGAATAAAGATTAAAATATGGGGGTGCAGTTTCGAATAGGTGGACGTGACGATTTCCTCCACACTACGTATGCTTATCTATTTTGACGCGCTGATTACGAAAATGATAGTGAAAATTAGCGACTCGGCGATTTTCATAGTGAAATTGCGAAAAAACCATAAAAAAATATAGTTTTTTGCGTTTATTTCAGCGAATATGCAAAATCTCGCAAAATGTTTCTAATAAAAGTTGTAGATCGTACAAAAATACACATTTTCTATGCAACACATTTTTTTCTACGAATGATAGTTTCCAAGAAAATTAGTGATATCTCGATTTTTATGAAAAAAAAACAATGAGCATTCTCCATTGGTTTCAGTTTCGCTTTTCACCACGGGAAGGTTGGAGTATTTTGAAAAGCATTTTTATTTTTTAACTTTTTTTTTACTTTTATGATTTTTAAATATATTTTAATTTATTTTAATTAGAAATTCTGAGTATATTCTATTTATTGTCTTGATTGTATACTCCTTATAAGTTTTTTTATACTAGTCTGCTGAGTATATTTAGTTGGCAGGGTAATATGCTTATATGTTAGTAATTAATTCTTTAAACGGATCAGCAACTATTTTCTTTACGCGTCGCCGCCACAAAAATTCGCAGAGATGCTCTGCAATGTTGCTCTTACGCATTCCTCCTCGTGAGAGAAATCGTCGCATCCACCGCCAAGATGACTCGATGTTTTGTGTGTGCGCTCCGGATATCATTTTCGTAATCAGCGCGTCAAAATACGTAAGTATACAAAGTGTGAAGGAAGTCGTCACGTTCACCTACTCGGAACTTTATCCAAATATGGAGCAATTTGTAACATTATGTCTAAAAAAGCAAACTACAAATTATTAAGAAAAAGCTAAATGGCAAATTTTGATTTTCAGTGTAAATATGATTAATGTCACTAGGATCTATTTTAGACACGGTCGTATACACAGATCCAAGGGTTCTCGTGGTGGGGGAAGTTCTCTTACATAACCCGAAAAGTTTCGCAAACTGGCCACCGCACGACATAGTGCACTAGTCGAGGAGTAAGGAGTTTAACTTGTTCAGTACGAAAGTTAAAAATAAACAGTTATAAATTAAAAGGATCTATTTTCAATGTGCCAAGTGATCCTATTCTTATAAGAGAATGGAAATCTTGTGTACCTGGTGTATTTTTTTCAGGCCAACAGCTGAAATAGTTCGCGTTTTTGACAATCTTTTTTTCGGATGATAATATAATTGGAACATGTTAAATATGATATTGCTATCACGAATTGAAATCATTTAAGTGTCATATATAGGATTATTATGGAAGGTTTTTATTTTTTTAAACTGCATAAGACATAAGTAAAAATATTGAAAAATACTCGAAGAATTCATTTACCTTGATTTATTCAATTGAAAATCTAGAATTTAAATATTTTTTTACCATTAAAAATATTTTTATTAGACAGATTGCATTTACAGTAGGGTGACACACACGCTTTTTTTTTAGAGGAAACGATCCACTCAATTTCATTCCAAATCCGAAAAAGAAATTCTCTAATTTTATTTTTTTTCGATATTAACAGGTGCCGGTTTTGACTTGAAGTTTCGCATGTAAAATGTATGGGGAAAAATTGTTCTGTATTAGTTAAAATTATTACTATTGGTCTAGTGGAATATTTATTATCATTGTTTAATTAATTTTTAATTATGTAAACAAATGGAATTTGCTTAAATAATTTTTTTCTAATATTTGTCCCCCTCCTTAAAATTATTACTGTTTGTCTGGTGAAATATTTAATAAAATTTTTTATAAATTTTTAATTGTTAAAAAAAATGTAATTTCTTTAAATAAGTTTTTTTTTGAAAATTCGTTTTTTCCCTAAAAAAATGTCACTATTGGCCTAGTTTATCACTGTGGGTCTAGTGGAATATTTATCAGTAATAATTAATTACTCATTAATAATTAATTTAATAATAATTAATTCAGCAGTTATGTTTAAGTAATAATTTTTATTTATAAAAAAATTCAAAAAAATAAAATTACTAAAACGATGTTGATAAATATTTCACTAAAGAAATATTAATAATTTCTATAAAAAAATATTTAAACAAATTCCATTTTTTTAAATAATTGAAAATAATGAACTACTGTTAATAAATATTCCACTAGACTAATAGTAATATTCTTAAATCTAAAAATCTTTCAGATCCGTAGAAATTCCAACATTTCTGACCTACTCTTGAATCTAATAAATTGATACTCGAAGTATTCTAAATCATACAATGTCAGTTTGAAATGAAGTTTAATAAAAATGTATTTATTTCTATATACTGTCAAATTATAGAAATTTAGGACAATTTGGACGATATTACTCATTTTTTCGTCTTACCGGAAACGAAGAGAATGGTTTTTTTATTGTACATGATCAGGCAGCACGCGATTCGTAGTTCATACGATGACCTATACCCGACGGATCCTGTGTAAGGGATACAGGCACTTCCGCCGCGCGGCGTCGAGCGTCGGCGTCGATAGGTCAAGGACACTCCTCCGGTTCTCGGGGTCAGGTCGACAAATCACCCTTTCCCGCGTGAACACCCATGAAAAAAGAGGCCATCCCCTAGTCCCTAGTCCATTGGGGTTCCCCTTGTAACATAAAAAAAGGCTCAAATCGCTCCAGGAACCTCGTTACTAACGCTTCAATCGTCCAATGGTATGTACACAAAAACACATACATATTATTTTCTTATGCCATTCGACAAGAAATGTAAAGGCAAGAATCCGAAAATTCCTGAAATTGATGACAATTTCTTTATAAGAGAAAAAAATATTCCATGCATTATAAAATGAATAGTAATATGAGGAACAAATTTTGTAACAGAAAAGGTTTTTTAAAGAATCCTTCTATAATTTATAAAATTCTATTTTTTAGGTACATTTGGTACTCAGAGAGCAAACAGGAGGTTTTATTCACTACATATATATATATATACATACATACACGGTAAAAAAATTAAGCTGTGACAGGGATATTATCCCTTATTATAGCCAAACATTTAACTGAAAACGAACGAAGAAATTTAGGAAGATCCCTGGATCAGCGAAAATGAATATCCTTGACCATTTTCCATATACCAGGGATATCGTATAGTCAAACCCCTAATAAGTATAGCTATAATAGGGATATTAAGAATAGGTGTCTGAAGCAATTATCTGAAGAGCGCCGGTGCATTATGGGAGCAGCGGAAAAAATGGCGACGGTCTAATCGGGAGCAGTGACAGTTGAGATTTACTTTGGACAATTAAACGTTTTTTACCACTTAAAATGTGCGCGATTGTTATTATTAAATGGAGTTTATGATGCAGTAATAATAATTTACATTTGTTTCGATTGTAGGCGATAACTATATTGAAATATAAAGAAACGCGAGAAAAGCAACAAACTTGACCTCCAAGTGCATTACACAGATTTCAGGGAAATTCATTTTCGCGATACCAGAAGAAAAATTGGCTACTGTAAGTTAATATATTTCTATAACAACTAAATTTTTTTCTAATCTGAAGATAATACAATTATATATAATCTGTCGAAAATAATAAACTTTCGAACTTAGCAATTTTGTCCAAATTCCTGATTTGCGAGAACAATTTACATAAAGTAAATAAATGTGTAACTCTTCTAACTAAACGTTTTACCTAATCCAAGCGTACACTTTCTTTGAGTTTAATATATTCTCTATTCACTCGTTCGCCTCAAGAATTTTTTTTCCGTGTATAACGGTAATTCTAAAAAACGAATTACTGTGGTGTTATTTCAAATTTAATTCGCGCATAGTATATTCCACTTTGCAATATGGCAAGGACTTTTATAGCGCTTGATTTATTTGGCAACTTATCATCGCATCATATGCTTTGAGATGTATATCCAAAGTCAACAGGTGTGCTTTTATCTCTAAAAATGTGGTCTTAATTGACATTTGCAGTAAAGTCGTAAGTTTTAAAAAATTATTCTTAGGCATTCTAAAATTTAGAGATACACATAGAGGTGATAAGGTATCTATAAAACTCGTAAGAGGATAAGTTTAAAGTAAAACTAATTATGTGTATCACAGGTATTGCAAAATATGTGATTACGGTTAGTCATACAAATTCGCCTCATTAACATTACAATATTTGGATACCAATTAAGCACACTCAATGCTGGATTAAGGACATTAATGATGCTTCGATCCAATTGAGGGTACATGGAAAATCTACTATTGTTATAGAGACATGTGAAAATGGCTGAAAATCCAAGCATCAGAAATTATATTGATGCGTGCTGATTCATATTTATAGCGTTGTTGGATATTCGCAATATTCCCCGAAACATTGGTCCACGAATTCTTGTTCCGAATCACAACAAGTTGTTACATTAGGAAAATAGATTTTGCCTTTGATCAATAGTAGCTATCTAAACATTTAGGATAGTCAATGAGAACATTTTCAGATCAATTTACCTTGAGATTAATCAAAGCTCCACTTTCTTTAGTTTTACCAAAAAATCAAACATATTTTAGAGATTGAAAAACAAAATATTCAGAGATCTTCCAAATCACTTTAACGTCAGAGTGGTAATTTTTTAAGGTTGCGATTTTTAATAATAGATACCTCAAAAACATTATTTGCCGCCGGCAAATATTGAGCAATATTCAGTATTAAAGTAGAACATTTTTATAATATTACAAAATATATATTTGACATCTAGATCTAATTCTCTCTCAAGCGTCTAGGGAAATCGAAAATATATGTTCTACGCTTGCCTTATTTCGATGAACTTAGCAGCCTATTCTCTCTTTAATTTTTTCATGTAGTCCGGTCACTTTAAGCGTGAACATCTCAAAGAGGAAAAATGTTAAAGAAAACTCGTACAGTGCATGTCAATGTCTCTTTATTTTTGCGCCGATTGCATGCTTAGCTGCTATTGTGCAAAAATATGGTGAGGAACTGTCAGCCCTTATTTGTCGAAAAGCACCGAAATAATGCTCTTGGAGTAGATAGGTCAACTTTGAAAAGCACCTGTATTGTCAAATTTGACTAGAAAATTTCGATGTTTTTTTTTTATTTAAGAACTTATATCTTTTTCAAACAATTAATTATTTTCATAAACGTGACTATAAAGTGGTTTTCAAGTAAAAAAATTATCTTCAGTACTACTGCACCTGGGACAACGAACAAAATGTAAACAAATATATTAATTTTCTGTTAATACAACCATATAAAAACGTTCGATCAATATTGACACTGTAGAGATGTTTGCTTCATTGAAGTGTATAGCGGCGCATTCAAAGGATCGGACGGGCTTCTGGATCCTTAGTTATCCTAAGTTCATTGTTTTCATACAATCTATGTATATGGTGTTAATGCTTTTCCCTTTCCAAACATTAACAGCCCTGGCTCGTTTTGGTAGGTGCAGTAGTATTGAAGATAATTTTTTTTCTTGTAAACTACTTCAGAGTCAGGTTTTAAAAATATGACATTTTTGAAAAAGATATAAGTTCTTAAGGCTTTGAAGAATGAATAAAAAAAAATCGATATTTTCTAAGCAAATTTTACAATACAGGAGCTTCTCAAAGTAGACCTATCTACTCAAAGTACATTATTTCGGTGCTTTCAGGCAAATAAAGGTTGCCAGTTCCTCATTAGATTTTTGCACAATAACCGCTAAGCATGCAATCCGCGCAAAAATAAAGACACATTAACATGTACTGTACAGTTTTTTAAAACCATTTTTCTTATTTGAGATATTTACAACCAAAGTGACTGGATCACATGAAAAAATTACAGAGTAAATTGCTTGGGCTCGCCAAAAATATGTGTGCTACGCTCACCGAAATTTAGCGGACCTGGGCAGGGTCAAGCTTTGGTACCATCAATTTCGATTTTTTTTTTAAACGTACATTTTCGTCTGCACCTCATTCATCTAAAAATAATTTTCTTCATCTGTAAACAGTTTTAGCAGAAGATGTCTTAAATTTCTGTTTTTATTATATTGAAACTATTTTCTTGATATTATATGAGTGATAAACTCCAATTAAACATTAACGTTTAATAACTGTAGTAAAAAGATTGAATCAAAACAGTCCGTGTGGAAGAATTTCGTGGCAGTCTTGAATCATGCTAAAGCCAGTACGGTTTTCCTCAAGCCTGTCTATGCAAGCAATACCAGTCTGGCACTACACTGGTACTGTTTAGTTTTGCTATGTGTTTCATTTATACCTTTCTGCTGTTTAGTCCCAGGCTTGGTGCTATCTAGGTGTTCGTTACAAATTTGAATATATAAAGACTCTTCGGATGTCAGCTAGTTTTTAGACAGAATCACTGTTTGGAGTTTGAAAGAACTACAGAAGAGAATTCAGAATATAATAATTTTCGAATGAAAGATTTAGGAAATTACAATACATAATTGCATAAATGCTCAAGTAATAATTAAGTGTACATTATTAGATATTTCAGATAATGAACAATAATGAATTTTAAATCATAGATTTTTCTGTATGTCTTACCGTCCACATAAATCTTAGTATTTTTAATCTAATAAATTCTGAGTTCGACAAAATGTTTTTTGGCTCAATCTTATTTCAGTTTATGTGAACCCGTAACACAAAGAGAAATCTGTGATTTAGAATTCATAAATATTGTCGGTCGAGAAAAGGATTAATTTGATTTTAAATCTTTATACAGTAAATAATAATGATTAAATGTGATTAAAATCTTAGTATACGAACTGTATTCTTAAGAGCGATTTTTCACAGAATGTTTAAAAACCTTTTCTTTCAATTGCATAATATAGTTAAGTTCCAATAAATTTATATGGGATTTATAATAATTATAATATGTAAGATGCTATGTATTATATTTGATGTATTCCAGAAAATCAAATCTTAACATAAATGATTTATTTTAATTATTTATTTATTGTGTAAATGATAATTAATCATATCGTATTAATTATTTGAAATTATAAACAATAATTTTTTCGTAGCCTACAAAATTTTGTAATATTTTTTATAAAATTAGACACTCTGTCTAGAAACCAAACGATCCGAGCATTACATCCCAGTCTAGCCACCGACAGTCAATCTGTGGCACGCCATTTTCGGCTCAAGGCGGACTAGACAGAAACAGTACAGCACCACGAAATTTCCTCTCACCGAAGTAATTAGGTTGATTTTTGCTAAAATTGGTCACAAATATTTTGCATAGTCTATGAATGACGGTGATAAAGTCGGCATGGTCTAGTTTTTTGGTTATTCTGAAAAATGTCCAATCCCGTAAATTGGTTTTAAGTTAAATTAGTGAATAATTTTTTAAATATTGAATCTAGGCATTTACAATTTACAATTGGAGCCAGTTATGAAAAATTTTTGGTGATAATTTTTTTGGTGGACGTAGTAATTTTTTCTTTAGGCGTACTAACAGCGTAATTTGATTGAAAATGCCTACATTTTTATGTGTTTGCATATCAACCCTATGATGAGTATTTTCCTCAGCTTTCTCAGTATTTATCTTCGAATAAGACTCGTAAGGCATATCTTTATGCTCGTTTTCATGCAAAAAATGAAATCAGCAGACCTAGTATTTTTTGCTCTAGGCGTAGTAATTTTATAATTTTGAGTCAAAAGGCCTACATTTTTATGTATTTACATGGCAGCGCTATAATGAGCATTTTATTCATTTTTCTAAGGCATGGTAATGGACGAGTAGTCCTTTCACCGACTGCGTACGCTTGTCCGAAGAAACCTTAAAAATGGTTGAAAATTGAATTTTTCAGCAATATTTATCTACTAGTTAACATAGTTCTTTATATGTTTTTATTTTCGAGAAAACTATGATACGTGATATAGGCGATGGGAGGAAACTTGTTTACATGGTGGAGGAGAGAGATATAAAATTAGCAAAAAATATGCAATGTAATTTATGGATGAACCCTCTCATGTGCCAGCAGCATATTACATTCCTTATATGTCAAAAAATGAAAAGTATCTTTCAAATTTGTTTAGGCCTCGAGAAGTATTTAGAGCTAGGAATGTGATTAGAGTGATCTAAAATTAATTTGGTCTGCAAAAATTGCGAATGTTTGTTTAGACCTAACCCGATTAAAAATGTTTCGACTTGATTTCGACTTGGTTATGTCTTGAGTTCGTCTCTAAGATATCGATTTCTGGCTGCGTCTCAAAACTGAATCGAGACACAGCCCTTCGTCTTAGTTTTATGGCCACAACAGTTAAAACGGAATTTACTTGTATCAAATCGAGCTTTGTCTTGGCTAAGATGACGTTTACTTGTCTCAAGACGTGTCTTCTTTATACTGAGATGGTGAAACCTTTTTCGGCTCATAAGTGAGATTAAAATTGATGAATGAAAAACTTGTAATTATTAAATTAGTTTTTTCAAAATAAAAAATTAAAATTCTGTGGATATGAACGAGTATAGCGCTTAAAAAATTTTTTCAAAAGAATAAAAATTTTAACTTTCTGATAGGATTTCCTAAGCCGTTAGAAATACGTAAAAACAAACAACATTTTTGGTATCATCGTCAAATAAGTATAATACAAATGAAAATCCGTAAATAAGTTGATTTGAATGTATATATAGTATAAAAATATACAATATTGTTTAATCATCAACAAATATTTGCTTTTATGACAGTCAAAATGACCCTTTTTGTTATGAGAGATATACACTCGAAGTTATAAGCCGCTCGTGTAGAGTTATAAAAATTCGACTGAAGAGATACATTTATGTCTTCAAGGCATAGAAACTTTTCTCTTCAGCATGTCTTGATTGGCGGCAATTCAAGTCGAACATAAGTCGACGCATTTTTACTTGGGAAGGCACGTGCAGTTTCGATACGATTGATCTGCACACAACAACAAACCCGGTAACTACATTTTTATTAAATTTGAGATATTGATATATTTATGATCATACAAACCTGCTCTTTTGTATGTTATATGGTTTATAATGAAATAACGAAGATTAAGTTTTGAACGAAAAATTTTATATTATATTTAGTCATACAGAAAAAAGACCCCTAACTGGTAGAGTACATAATCATTTGTTTAAAGATGCACTATTTTCTTTCTTGGTTAACAAGAAACACATGTTAAACTATATCACACTTCCACTTTAAATTTTTCGATTCCTGATGTTTTTGTAAATAAAAAGAATGTATAAGAATACCAAATTTTATTTTTTTAAATGGCTTTAAAGTTAGGAGAAAGCAAAAACGGGTGGCCCGATTCTTCGTGAAACTCAATGAAAAAGCTATAAAAGCCTTGGGCCATAAAGCGTTGGTCTCGTGGAATTTGCACGTGCTTGAAGGTGTGCATTTTAAAAGGCGCGACGAACCACGTGTCGTTACGTGGCACATCATACTCTCGGTACCCTACACGTACGTATGTACGTACGTGACTCTCGTTTTCGCTGGTACGTACAGAAAGCGAAAACGCTTCTACCTACATTTTCGCCCATTCACGCAGAGCGGTGAAGTTAAAAAAACAGTGAGAGGGGTGTAAGTCGGGAGGAATAAAAGGTGGAAAAGAGTGCTGCAAAAAAGGAAAAACGAGAAAAATGGACCGCGCACCATCGCCGACAGAGGTAACGAAACGCGACTGAAAGGGCGAAAGAGAGATCGACTTATTCAGTGAAAGGTGGCCGGGGGAAAGCGAAAAGAGGCCAGGAGACTACATGTGATGGATAGAAAGAGAGACAGGACAAATTGAAAAAATCAGAGATTCACGCTTTTCCAATGTTACGGTCAACTGGTTTTTCCTTTTTTTACAACAGGCAGATTTAAAAAATTGAGAGCTTGTAATTTGAGTGTGTTTAATATATGGCACTAATTTGTCATTAATTTGTTAAAAACTCTATAAGCGCCAAACAAAATTCTAAAATGCATAGAGTGATAATTAATTTTATAAAAATTTTAATTGCTATACTTAGTTCAGTGTTGAAACTAGGAATAGATGATTTACATTTAAAGGAATTAAAAATAAGGTCGAAAAACCGAATCATTAGCCATGACGACATAGTGATTAATATAGGCCAATGATTGTATGACCGGCTAGTAAAATGTGTCGACATACAGTCATTGCCCACCTCGTTTGCCACCTCATTGGCCACATCAAGTTATAGATTACTGATTTTGATAGTACAGTTATTAGCTATTAAATCGTATAAACATTGGCCGAGGCCGAAAACTGTTCTTAACACGATTTCCTCTCATTATTCGTAAGACAAAGCAATAAACAATTATATGCATAGTCTACAAAAACTTAGAGCAATTTTTAATGAATTTTTGCAAATATATTAGTCATTTTCTTTTCAGATATTGTGGCTAATCACTATATTTCAGCATAATTCACGAGGATATTGATTGGCCACACATTTATCAATATACAGACATCATTTTAAATTTAGAATACTACTGTTGTACCGGTTCTAGTTCAATGCAGCATTTAAACGTACTGCAGTGTACTTAATTGCATTTTAAAGAAATCGCCCCAAGTAAAAATTCTTTGACTTGAGTTCGACATGGTTCTGTCTTCAGTTTGTCTCCTAGACATCGATGTCTGGCTGCGTCTGAAAACTGAGTTGAGACATAGCCTTTCGTCTTACTTTTATGGCCACGACAGGTAAAACGGCGTTTACTTGTCTTAAGTCGAGCCTTGTCTTGGCTAAGACGATGTTTACTTGTCTCAAGTCAAGCCTTGTCTTGGCTGAGATTATCGATCCTTTTTTGGCTCATAAATGAGATTAAAATTGATGAATAAAACACTTGCAATTATTAAATTAATTTTTTTTAATTAAAAAATTCAGAATTGGTGGCTGCGAGCCGATGCGAAAAAAAGCCGATGCAAACCGTAAAACAAAACCAACGGTTGATCATAAGACCAAACGACGAATGCATCAACTTGCCATAAAGATAGGCTGGGCAAGATGGTACGCGTCCCGCATTCAGCGTGTGATTGACTATATTACATCTGGCAGGAATTTCACTGCCACGGTTCGAAAGTATGCGCGCGAGCTCCGGACCCGTTATCACGCACTTAACAAGTCAAAGCTGCTGACCATCAGGCAGCATATTGTTGAGAGAATACGGATACTATCTGACGCTAAGAGAAGTCTAGAGCGGAGGGAGAGATGGGTCAGAGAAAATCAACAGTTTCTCTCTGACCCATCTCGACTCTTCCAAGACCCTTCAGTTACTGTCGAACACCCGCCCAAACCAGATGAGGTCGAAGTATTTTGGAGAGAAGTCTACGAAGTATAGCATAGACTGTACGAAGACTCAGAATATATAAATGGCTTCAAGGAGCTATGTGATACCCTCCTAACACCTGATAAAGAATGCCCACCCATCACTACCGAGGAGGTGAAAAAAGTATTAAAAGGAATGAGGAACTATTCCGCACCGGGACCAGATTGTATTAAAACCTTCTGGTGGAAGAAGTTTCCTTCAACCCATCAGCATTTGGCCTCTATTTTCACCTCATATTTAAAGTCGGAAGAGTCGATTCCGGAGTGGTTGGTGGAAGGGGGCACAATACTCCTGCCGAAAATAGGCAACTTAGCTGACCCGAAGAATTACAGGCCAATCACTTGTCTGAACACAATTTATAAGATATTCACAGCTATCCTAAATGACAGCATTGTTCGTGCAATTGAACCTGTGTGGCTACCAGCGTGACCTATTAATGGCCTGGATTGATTATCGGAAAGCTTTCGATTCGACCTCCCATAGGCTTATCATCTGTCCTTTCGAAATCTTGAAGGTTCATCCGCAAATAGTTTGGTGCATAGAGAGATTGATGCCACTTTGGAAAACCAGATTGACTATCTCATCTGGAAAAAATCGTGTGACAACTAACAAGGTCACCTTTCAGAGGGGTATCTTTCAGAACGACACCATGAGCCCACTCCTCTTTTGCCTTACATTATTGCGATTATCTCCAGCACTTCACCATTCCGACGGGTACTTGTGCGGCAAACCTGCAAATCGAAAGTACACGGACACTCATGTATTTTACATGGACGATCCTAAGATCTATGCTAAAAACAAAGAGCAACTACATCTAGCTCTAGGGATTGTCGAACGATATAATAAGGAAATTGGAATGGAATTTGGGTTAGACCAATGCGCCAAGGTTTATTTGAAGCGAGGGAAACTTAATGACATCCCTGAAGATCCTGAGCTCGTTAATAAAAGCGCTAGACGACACCTTTGCTCTGGCGAGACTTATACATACCTGGGCGTGCCTCAGAGCCGCATTCAGGATGTGACACCTATAAAGGATACCCTCCGAAGCAGATACAAACGTCTCATCCGGCAAATTTGATCTTCCGAACTGTCCACGAGGAACAAAGTATCTGCAACGAACATGCTTGCAGTCCCCGTAGTACTCTATTCATTTGGAGTAGTTCCATCGACGAAGAACGAGCTCAGCTTCCTTGATATCGGGACAAGGAAGGTAATGCACATGAACAAAAGCATGCATCTCAAGTCTTCCGTTCCGTGACCGTACATCTCACGCCGTCAAGGTGGTCGCGGAATATTGAGTCTTAAATGTCTTCACAACAGGATTATTCTGGGTACAGCAAATAGAGTTGCAAATGGAAGAGACCCTCTTCTTAAAATGGTCAGGAATTACGAAGAAGTGGGCAAAGGAGCGTTCCTGTACAAAGCCGTGGAGGAGGCTGCTGAAAGCACGGTAGCTTCCACAGAAATGTGAAGAATCAGTCAATGTCCTGTGAGCTAAGGTTTGCTTTCCTTAAATCACCCGGATTGAATTCTGGTACGGAGGGTTTCATTTTTGCATGCCAAGACGGTGTCATTTCCACCTTAAAATACCGTCGCTACATTTTGAGCCAAGACATTCCTGATGATAGCTGCAGGGCGTGCCATGCACACCCCGAGCATTTAGCTCACATACTATCTAGTTGTCCAACTCACGCGGGAACGACCTACATTCAAAGGCACAATGCGGCACTAAGAGTGCTTTATTACCATATCTGTCACTCTTATGGCATTAACCTTAATATCGCTCCTCTAAATGCTCCTAGGGAAATCGAGTCAATTGTCGAGAATGGAAAGTGAAGCATATGCTGAAACTTTATATTCTCGACAATTGTTTCTGTTTCTCACTCGAGGCTTGACATAGTTCTTCTTGACTTTGAGAAGCGAACCATGTCCGGTCTCGAATTTTCGGCACCAGCTCACAAAAACATCATAGCCAAGGAGAATGAAAAGAAACAGAGGTATCGAGACCTTATAAGGTAGTTTCAACGATTGTACCCGGAATATTCTGTTAAACTAATCGTCCTTATTATCTGTGCTCTTGGAGGCGCCAAGCTTTCATTCGCTAATGGCCTAAAAGGCATCCCTGCGTGTCAACAATATGCTAAAACACTTGCGAGAAACATGCAGAAGGCGGTAGTCCTTGAGTCGCTCCGTGTTCTTAGGGTGCACGAGGCTTTTGCTAGATCGTCGTATTGATTCCGTTACAGATTATAACCACCTATCTGGCGGTCGTGAGACGATTTTT
>NC_046662.1:91623048-91627457 GCF_010883055.1 Belonocnema kinseyi
GATTGTTTAACTATTAACAAAGATTAGCTTTTATGACTGTTAGAATTACCCTTTTTGTTAGTTGAGGCATTCGCTCGAAGTTATAAGCTGCATGTGTTGGAGTCTTAAAAATGCGACTTAATAGATAAATTTATGTCTTCAAGGCATAAAAAATTGTCTCTAAGACATAAATTGAAGTTTGGCTCCGTATCAAAACTGAGACATGCTCAAGTCGAACTTTTCGACTTCAGCATGTCTTGATTGGGAACAATTCAAGTCGAGCTCAAGTCGAAGCATTTTTATCCGGGACGTTAGGCGTTCAAAATATAAAATTTGAGAACCCTGAGGCTTGTCACCGACTTTAATTAAACCTTTTATATAGTAAAATGTTTTAAAAAACCGATTTCAAAGGGGAAAATGAAAAAATTCAGAAACGAACAATATTATATTTGTGAAAACCAATTTTGAATAAACTAAAATCCTTAATTAAGTAATTTTGTAATTATTTTGGATGCGGAAAAAGTAATAACGCCATTCGATTTTGCGGAAAAACTTATACAAATCGACTTCAAGTAATTATTTAGCCAAATCGAATGGTTTGCGTTTGACGCAATATGCGTCATGTAAAATAAATAGATTTATACTATTTTGATTATCATAAAACTTGGTACACAAATGGATTTCCAGGTCTCTCAATCCGAATATGGTATCATAATTCTAAAATTTTAAACGGCGGATCCAATATGGCGGATCGAAATCACATAAAATGGGCAGATTTCAAGGAAACTTTGCGCGTTAAAATTTTGTATGTCTCTGAATCCGAATATAGTATTAGAATTTCAAAATTCAAAATCACTGATTTAATGTGTTAAAAAAAACTGTTGAAAAATCTAACGAGTGTGCGGATTTGGATGGAAATTGGTACGATAGAGATCTCTATATCCTTAAACATTAATATGTGGTCAAATTAAAAAAATTCAGAATTCTTGATCCCATGTGGTGAACAAGAATTTTGAAAACCTTAATGAATTGGCGGTTATCAACGAGAATCGGTACCAAGTGTTTTTTGTTTTACTAGCAACATATCTGATGTACATATCAAAAATTCTATTAGCTATTGACATAGGGAACTGACAGCGTCAATTCAAGCCCCCAGTATCAATTTTTATCATGTTCATATTGGATCAGCCTTTTAGAAATTTCAAACATGTACCCCGAATTCGTATTCAGCGACCAAAATAATATTCTAGTATCAATTATTATCCAAATTCGAAAAATTTTAGGATTTTTCATAATATTTGATCGCCATATTGGATAAGTCATCCCGAAATTTCGAATATTTCAGTAATTTCGAATTTTTTTCAATTTTTCATAGATTTTTCAAAAATTTTATTTGCTATATTGAATCAGCAATTTTTAAAGTTTGAAATTTTACCTTGAATTCATATCCAGCGACCCAGATAACCACCTAATACCAATTTTCATTCAAATTCATCAATTCATCGGATTTTTCAAAAATGTTTAGCGCTATATTGGATCAGTCATTTTGAAATTTCAAATTTTGACTTTAATTTCGTATTCAGCGACCCAAATAACCCCTTCTTAACAATTTTCAGTTCAATCCATCAAGTATAACGTTTCACACATTATGAGCTCAATTTGTGATTTTTGGTCTACATACCTTATATTGGCTCTTGTGCTATCAATTTTCAATGATTTTAATAACAAATATTTATTATAAAATTTTCGAAAAATCTAAAGAATTCAATTTATTCACATTTAAGCCATGTTTCATGTTAACATGTTCGTAGGGCGTGGTCCATAAAAAATTAATGTTTCGAATTTTTTTGTTTTAGTACGAGTCCATCATTAGTTTTCGACTTTACCCTCCCCTCGAGCATCTTTAATGGTGCCCAAAAAACGACCCAATAAAAATACAATACGGATTTTAAGAAATATTTCCCTTAATAATTACTTTTTTCTCATTCATTTCTTCATAGATCCTCAGGAATGAATAAATTACAAGATTTGATGTATTTTCTCATTGATCTTTCATTGTTTAAACAAGTTTTGTTTACTCAAAACATTTTGTGTACACATTTTATATATTTTTTCACTTTTCATCATATTATAAGGTAACTAACTAAAGTTATTTGTTGAATGTTAGATCCAAGTAAATAAATGTGAACATCTACATATTTCTAAATATTTGTAAATAAGTGCTTAAGTAAAAAAGCACAATATTCAAAATAAAAAAGATGATCAGAAAAAATTATTCACATTTATTAATTAGGACACAGCATTCTGAAAATAACACTATGTGCAATATTATAAAATATGAATTCTTTAAAGAAATAAAAATTGTTTCAATAATTAGCAATAGATTCAAATATATAAGAATTAATAAAATTTAATGGAACTTATTAAATAAAAGTACCCAAAAAATGGTTACTTTAGCTTTTTCGTGTCAATAGTTGCATTGAAACATATTTTCCATAAATCCCATTTTATCTTTAGGAATATGATTATATTCTACATATTAAAACATTGCATTACCAATTAAGAATATACAGATATAGAAAAAGGTTACTACATATGATTCCAGTTTTAAATTGTACAGCCTAATTCCTTTTAAAAATTCGATGCTTGGAAAATTCTTCAACTGCTTTAAAAATATTCACTTTGTAATACTTTTACGGAATTTCTTCATTATTCCGGATTATAATTTAAATTTAATATAGTAAAATAGTTAAATTACAAATATGTATATCAGTATAAAATTAATAACTTCAAATATTTCGGTTAAAAATGGTTAATTTTGATATTGTGCCGCAAAATTAAACCTTTATCTCAGTTTTGAGGATTTGAAATTAAAGTTTTCAATTTTAAAGGTTTCTGATGTAATTAAAAAATACTCACCATTGAATATTTCTATTTTTGAAAGTTTAATCTGGAATCTACCAAATTTGCATTGTTTGCAATATAAAACTATTAATTTTAGAAAAAGAGATAAAATTTTTTTCTTAAATTGTAAATCCTACCGAATTTAGAAAACAGTCCACTTTGAAGTTTATGGATTGATTAATTGCTATAACCCTAAAAATAAAAATTATTCCCCTTTTATAGCTTATAAATCTTCAAAAATACAATTTTGAGTACTCATCATTATTTTACAGATTCCTTAATATCGAAGTCTTTGAATTAGAATTCATTCAATTATTTTAAATTCTTAGTTCAAATTAGTTTAAGTTTAATTGTGTTTCCAAGAAAAAAATAATCATTTTAATTTCATATCCTGCAATTTTGAGCTATGTATATTTGAAAGTAATATCCCAAGATTTTTATATGTTTTTGGTCAGAATGGTAATCTTAATGCTCGATGATGCTTGTGGTGTATTTAAATGAAAATTGGTAATGTTATTGTACCTGACAAAACTATTCCCTGAAATTTTGAGCACAATCGGTTAATAAAATGAGATGCCTTATATGTATGTAAATTATTGGAAACAAACGAATGCGTATCGGTAATAACTTTATAATTTTAGCCCTTCTACTATATCTGTCCAAAAAAGGTAGATACCTCGACTTTTGTACAGATTATATTAAAAATGTAAGAAGAACAAAAATTTTGCAGGTGAAGGTTTTGCCTATACTGATAAAGAATTTTGAAATTTCCAGTCGATTTGCGATTATTTCCTAGCATACGAAAGGTGAAAAAGGACGATTATCTTATTCTGATTTCAGAATTTTCAACCTTGAATGGCTGTTAGGCCCTCAAATTGAATTCAAAAAAATCTTTCCGCGGCGCGAGTACTTTCTCATCGCGCACGGATCACAAGTTTGACGACGCCTAGGGCACGCAGCTGTTGATTCTCGCGCTTCGCGTTCGATGATGTATTTGCCGCGAGCTACGGACTCGGCCTTTGTATTTTTCTAACATTTGTGGACACATAATTAAAATTCAAAGGTCAAAGCATCCACAATTGTAATTAGATGATTGTGAATTATCTTTTGTTCAAGCTTCTTCGGCTTTTAGGAATACATTTTTATTACGTATTTCGTGCTTCGCACTTGATTTTGTCTAAAGTTTTTATTTCTCTACATTATTTTCAACACGTTTATATCAAATGCATATGACATTTATTTAATTTATTTAGCGAGAGTAATTTTTCACGTAAAACTAACATCTTCTCATTATGATGCTGAAGTCGAAAAGTTGGACTTGAGCATGTCTCAGTTCTGATACGGAGCCAGACTTCAAGTTATGTCTTTGAGACAATTTTTTATGTCTTTAAGACATAAATTTATCTATTAAGTCGCATTTTTATGACTCCAACACGTGCAGTTTATAACTTCGAGCGTATACCTCCCCTCACAAAAAAGGTAATTCTAACAGTCATAAAAGATAATTTTTGTTGATGATTAAACAA
>NC_046662.1:91627557-91633125 GCF_010883055.1 Belonocnema kinseyi
TTTTAAAGTAATAATCGTTAGGACCCACAGATTCTAAAATTTTCAATTAAAAATAACTAATTTTATAATCACAATTTTTTTATTCATCAATTTTAATCTCATTTATGAGCCGAAAAAGGTTTGAACATCTCAGCCAAGACAAGGATTGACTTGAGACAAGTAAACATCGTCTTGCCTAAGACAAGGCTCGACTTAAGACAAGTAAACGCCGTTTTACCTGTCATAGCTATAAGAGTAAGAAGTCGAACTCAAGTTGAAGTATTTTTACTCGGGGATTCTGATTATCGAAGCAGCCGCACTCACAGAAGGAGATCTACCCTGTCCCAGTGCCACTCCTACAACAACGCCTTTGTGTCACACTTACTCCTATTATGAGGTCCGTTTCGCCAATAACTGAAAATCCGAATTAAAAAATTATGTATTTACTGAACAAGAAAATAATTTGTTTAGGCATTTGAGCACCACTTTTGCCCATGGACACTACATGCACCATTTTGAGAATCCAAAAATGTGTTATTTGCTTCAAGAATTATCTCCGTAAGTTCTTCAATTTCTGAGATGACACCTGACTACTCTTTTGTTAATAACTTAATGAAAAATGATCATCTTCAGGGAATAACAGTCATTCAAATGTGAGTGTTCTGAAATTATCTTAAGATGAAGGTCCTTTTTCACCTTTTTACTATAATGTGTACAAAAATCAAGGTATCTAAATTTTTTGGCTTAATAGTGAGACCCATTGCTCGGCATGAAATAACTTCCCCGAAGTTTTGAAATGAGAGTTTTGAAATATATTGATATTTACTAACTTTTTAAAATCTTTTTGCAAGAATTCGAATTGCCCTAATGAAAAAATATTATGGGCAATTCAATATAGGCATATAACTATTTTCCTATCGTGGATTTACTATAAGTATTTCGTGTTTATAGGAAATTATTATGTTAACATATAACAGAAAGCTCATACTTTAGAGTTAAAATGTAATTGTTTTTAAACCGTACAAATTTTAAACATTTACAAATATAATACATTTTTTCCATCTTATTACTCTGTCTCAATTGCTTTCAATTCTAACTTGTTAATCATCAAATCATGCTCGTGTGAAATAATTGAATATTAAAAGTTTTAAGCTAATAGTTAATCACAGTGTAAGATTAAAAATGTCAAAATTTACAATTTTTAGAGATTCAAAAAGGGGAAAGTCATGCAACTTTTCTAATATTAGAAATCATTTTGTCTTTTCAACATGAAACTCAGAGGGTTACAGACTCCACTGATATTTTAAATCAAAAATTGTATTTGCAATATTTTTAAGCATTTTCAGTCAAATATATTTATTTTCATTTGATTTTTATTTTATTTGATATTCTACTTTAAAAGTGAAATGACTTTAAAGTAAATATACGGAATCAATTAAATATTAAAAATTGTAATTATACTATGTATATAAATTAGCTCATCGATTTTCATAATTACTTTAAGATTTGAAACAATTATTTTTACAATCTATTTATAAAATTTAAATTCTTACCGCCATGAAATTACAGGCACATTAAACTTATGAGTTTTTCATAGTTTTAGGAGTGACATACATTTTGTTTTAGTCTAAAGATTTTTTTTTAAATTTACTATTTTTGAATCATTTTTAAAACATCAGCATGACATCAGTTATTGTTTTTCGACATAACTTTTATCTTCTACCATACGATTGTACTGCTTTTTTCTTTGACATCAAATGATGTACCATAACAGCTCCTTTAAAATCATCAATCGAAGTTTTTCTAAATTTCACGAAGACACAATTATTCGATTATGTATCAGAATTTCCACTTGGATTGTCGGATATTTACATATCGGATATTTGATATACGATTTTCGTACCAATAATAACGTTTTTTGAAAAATGAGCATACTTAATTTAAAGTTGTAGAACATTGATGAGACATTTTTAATTGAGGAGATTATAGTTGATGCAATAGGACTGGAGATGTACGCAATTTGAGAAACGCTGCTTTGGCTGAAGGTAGGCCGAGAAAGAGAGGGTGGATGTTGTAAAGGAAGGAAAGAGGGTTGAAAAGAGAAACAAAAAGGGAGAAAGAGGAAAAGGGTATAAAGAGAGACAAAACATCACCGCAGGGTAAAAAGGGAAAGGGCTTTGGACTGGTTGCCAGGGATGAAGTACGTAGGTATTGATCTATTTAAAGCCTAGAGTACCAAACGAGGTCCTTATTAAAAAGCGGAATGAAACAAGGGTAGCCACCTTCAGTCCCTTCTCCTCATCCCCTTTCGCGATCTTTTTCCCTTCCCTTGTGTCCCTCTAGTTTTCCACCCTCACTCTGCCCTTTTACCCTCTGCCGTGCTCGCATCTCGCGCTCTCTTTCGAGAGAGATAAAAAAATGTTTCACTACGTGCGCGCATCCCTTTCAGTACTTGAGAATTACTAGAGGTGGATTCGGATACGTGTCTGGCGGGATTCCTATATTTACTCTTCTGCCACAGTCCTACAGGATCATGCTAATGGCAGGGGAAACTTATTTTGAATACTCGTTCTTCACAAGTAAAAGGAATGTAATATGCAATATGTCAGTTGCTTATTCAAATAGTATAATTATTCCAGGGAACTTTTATTACAGTAAAAAAATTCCCTTAGGGATTCTTCAAATATCGTGTCTCTTTACGTAACATTTGCGAGTGCTGTGTCTTAACATGGTCCTTATTTACATAATAAAATTGGTTTGTTTATTATTATTTCATTGTGCATATTTAAATTTATCTTATGTTTTTTATCTAATAATAGGAGTAGTGAACGTCTGAAATATCAGGATCGGCAAATGGTCCTGCAAGTTTAAAGAAACTTGGTGCAATTATAGTACTTCACAAGAAATATTTAAACCTGCAAAGATTAAAGAAAATTAATTACAAGAGTCACGCTATATTGAGTTTTGGGGTTATTTCTTTTTTATAAATCGATATTTATTTTATTTTTATAAATAATAATTAATAAAAAATTTTTATTATTTTTAGAAATCGATATTTAGGAAATTAGAGATAAATATATATTTCAAGAATATAATACTTAAATTGCTTTTTAATTTTGCCAATGGAAAAAGTGAAACGCATTTTTGTATTTTATTTCTCGCAAAAGTCTCCCATTGTAATTTTTTATTCAAATAAGATATAAAGATTTCTTTTGGATTGACCCCTAATTAAATAAAATTAATGGTAATTCTTGTAGGTCCGAAGATATCGTTATTTCAGTAAAACTGTGTGTTGTACTGCTCTGCACTGCGCTCTCAGTATCGCCACACACGAACGATGGAAACTGCAACTTTTGTTGTAATTGTTTAGAAAATTTTGTTCTTTGCTCAGTATGACTTAGATATTATGCGAACAGGTGTTTAAATTACACAAATAACTTGCTTTTATCGACAAAGTAATACTTGATCATAATAATATCTTTTCCAATATTATTTGTTAATTTTATAAACGAGATCCCAGTGTAGATATTTAAAGTCAACAAATAATAATATTTTCTGCTGGTTGTCCTTAAATTATATCACCAGTAAGCTTTATTTTTGAGAATGTTTTATTAAATACTATGTGCTCAAATTATGAAAAATTATACAAACAATTTGGTGTCCATCGACATTGATTTAATCTCACTGTTATGCCTGGAAATTATTTTCTATTGACTTTGCTCATCCACACAACTGATATTAAAAGACATTTTTTATAATCACGTATCACTTTTTTTAAAAGCAAGAAATTGTAATTCCAAAATATCCTTTTGAAATAAAGAATCCTTTATGTTCAGTGTTTGATAATAGAATTTGTTTATAAAAATTATCATTGCGAATGAACTACTTTCTTTCCACACACTTTTGTGTATGATATGGGATGAAAAAATATGGATAATTCAAAAAATTCCATATAGTTCCCGCCAAATTGAAAATTAAAAAAAAAATCCTTTTAGTTACAACTGTCTCTCATATATAAAGAGTTATCATTTCGCCAAGTTCCATTAAAATCGAAAGAACACTTGCAGATCCAAATTTTTCTGACGTGTACTGACCGAGTTTAAATTATTCTCGAACGAGGACAAGAACCTCAAATATATAATCTTAAAAAAAGATTTTACCAAGTTAGAAAATCAAGAGTATCTAATTGCAAATAGTCCTTATCTAAAAGCAATCATTATTCACGACTAATAAATGATAACATATACGACCATCCTCGTTAATAAAAATATAAGTCCTGCGAACCGATATAGTCAAACTTCTTCTTGTACAATAATGGCCGATTTGTACAATTTCTTATCGAAATATCTTCAACCATTGCTAAAACAAAACATTTGGTTTCAGAAGTTTTATAATGATTCTATCAATCTGAAATTTTGAAAAAGTTTAAATTGGCAACAAATTATATTTTAATTTACTTGATCTGTTATTTGTTAAGATTTTTTAAAATTATGTAAAGAAGACTCGCAACATAAAACTATAGAAATGTGATCTTTGAAATTAAGTTATTATTTGAGACCGCCAGATTAGATTCTTAGAAAATTTGGAATCGTTTGACTTATCTTGTATCATCTGAAGCCAATTTTTTTTTCTTAAAATGTTTAAAAAGATTTGATCAAAAACTGTGTTTATAGGTTTTTTCCGACGCTTTGATTAGCTGTCATTTCAAATTTCGTCGAAGGTTTTAGATTGCATGAATTATGATATAGTTTCTAAAAACAAACATTTTATTTGTCAACAAATTAAAAAATATTTAGTTAAAAATTTTAGAAATGGATGTATATTTTTGAAGTTTTCAATTAGCCGCCATATTTAATTTTCAAAATTTTTTTAAAGTGTTGCAATCACTTTAGAACAAATACTTGGATTTTTCCTGACAATTTTTGTTCTCTTTTTGTCAAGAGCTGTACACAATATCATATTGAGGCCGATTTAGGTGCCTTCTATTTTGTTATTTTCCAAAATTTAGAGTTATGTATAATTATATTCTGACCATCGCTTGCGGTATTATGTAGATTTTTCGATCTTCGCACGATTTCTGCTATGTGGGAGAAAACGAATTCGAAGAAAAAGTCCCACTGTGAACAATTTTCAGATTTTTTTTTAGTAATTCTATAAAAGATTAAAATTATTTTGTAGGAAAATCCCATGTAAACCTTATAAAACTGCAAAAATAATTATTCTATTTATCCAAATATATAGTTATAAATACATTTTGTGGAAAATCACATGCAATTTTTATCCGGAAAAAAAAATTTGGCTCCTTGTGATAATTACATGTTTTAAATCATAGAAAATCTTAGGAAAAAAGCTAATTCGAAAAAGAAAAATAAATATTTAGGGTCCACAGGGATATGTGTGATAACGAACTCAGTGTGTTAAGGATAATATTTTAGAACGATTTCTAAAAAAACCTTGATCGTCGTTAGTTATTTCATTAATCAATTATTTTCAGAGAAATTGAGATTCTTTTCGAAAACACCAATTCGTATAATTGTATCATATAGTGTTTGAAATTTTCCTAAATAAAAAACCTCCCGTTGAATTTTG
>NC_046662.1:91633225-91647359 GCF_010883055.1 Belonocnema kinseyi
TAACCATTAACAAAGATTAGCTTTTATGAGTGTTAGCAATAACCTTTTTGTTAGGGCAGGTATACGCTCGAAGTTATAAACCGCACGTGTTTGAATCATGAAAATACGACTCAAGAGGAGAATTATATTTTCAAGGCATAAAAACTTGTCTTCAAGGCATAAATTGAAGTCGGACTCCGTCTCAAAACTGAGAAATGCTCAAGTCGAACTTTTCGATTTCAGCATGTCTTGATTGGGGGCAATTCAAGTCGAACTCAAGTCGAAGCATTTTTGTTCGGGGAGTAAAGTAAGATATATTATCTAAATACCCGTTGTTTTTCTCTCTCTACAATTTTACACTTTTATTTCTTTTATGATAAATCATAACAGGATGATAAAAATCAGAGTCAAGGCAAGTGTGATATCTTTTTTCTGTTTTAAATTTTAATTGTGAAATACGACAATTTTTCAACAGTTTTATGTCAATTTAAGAATTATGCAATTTCGAAAATTGTTAAGTTTTTTTAATATCATTGAACCTTCATTCAAAATTTAAATTTCATTTTTTTATGTTTTTTTTACAAATGACAAAAAATGGAAAGCAAATACACATGATAAGAATCAGTTAATACATCATTAGTCAAATTAGAACTATGTGTAAAATCACATTACACTTACCCTATCATCTCTATACACTGGAACCTGCTTCTCAGTAAAACTGGATTTGTGCAACCTAGAATTAATTGCCTCGGCATGTTGGTTATGAGGAGTCGCGTGGATGAGAGGGAAGGCGCTACTCAGTCAAGCGCGACAAACAACAGAATGACCGCACTCAGCGCGTTAGTTGCATCAAGTTGCGTCATACCTGAAAATCCAACAGAAAGCGTCCCTGGATATTTGTCTAAAGTTATAACCAACACCGTGCACGAATTCAGTTTCCAGTGTATATAAAAATTGACCTATCGTGATTTAAGTACGCTTGTCGGCTTCATTTAATTTGAAGTAGTTTTTGTAAATCGATAATGAATTACGAAATTACGAATATTGGAGAAAAAATGACAAACTAGATATGGCATATGGTTTGCTAACAGGGAGAAATTAGTACATAAGTTAGTGAATTTAAAGAAGAAACCATCCTTTATCAGCCAGTACAAATAAATTCGATTTCTATTAAATATACAAAAAGCCGGAATTTAAATGGAATATAACGATGACAATCAGCATCAGTGATGAATGTGGAAGGTTGAAAGGTCAGGAACGCATGTTTTTTGCTCCTTTAGTAAAATCAGGGGAAGCAGAATTACCATTTCCACCCCTCTCCGCCTCTCGGTAGGGAATACGAATTTTATTATGCATTTACGCACTTATACATCTCGTGTAACTACGCACCTCCCTTCAACCCGCCGACACCACGAGCGGGACGAAATCCACCCCCACCACTTGATTCTGGTACAACCCCAGCACCAATAGAAAGCCCCGCGACTAGTG
Source organism: Belonocnema kinseyi (assembly GCF_010883055.1). Taxonomy (NCBI): domain Eukaryota; kingdom Metazoa; phylum Arthropoda; class Insecta; order Hymenoptera; family Cynipidae; genus Belonocnema; species Belonocnema kinseyi. Next base: position 91,634,693 of record NC_046662.1, read on the forward strand.
CTAAAAAGGTAGATCGATACTAAAATGCTTTAAAATCGCGGATTTTATATCTAGCGGGGATGGCCCAGCTAGAGCACCAGCATAACCACCATACTGCCTGTTTTTTGTCATTACCTATATAACTCTCTCGCATCAAAATTATTTCTGGCGCCGAGCGTAATTCTGTTTTCAGTGTCCAGCACACCAATTGACATGTTATTCATTTTTCAATTTTGAATGCTTCTGTAGAATCAATCAACTAAATCCTGATATCATGATCCATTATCTTTTCAAGTACATGTCAGTCTACATTAATGAATCCCTACAATCATAGTCCATGCTTCAGCTTTCGATAATGCAATATGAAATAGTTCAACAATTAAACAAGGGAAGGTCAGTCATTTCAATATTATTATTTCAAGGGTGAATCTTCACAGAAGGTTTGGTTTCTTGTCTCGTTATATTATTTTATGAAAAGTGAGTTAACCGGAATCTGAGACATGAGAGAGAGAGACTGTTAGCGAATATATTATTTTTCAACCAGCGGCTATTTCCTAACCTAAACAATCTCGAATGTTGTTAATTGTGATACAAGAATATTTATAATACACAATTGAGAAAGGAATCTGCGAAGCTAAACTAATCTTTTGCGTAATTTTAGAGAACACATTCACCTTCCATTTATCGTAACTTTGATTATGAGTCAAATCCAGCATGAAGGTTAGGTAATGAGTCTAAAGATAAATTTATATAATAAACTTTGAAGAATTGGATCTAATTATGGAAATTCAATGAAAGTCTAGAATATTTTCAGAGAATTGTTATGAACTTTCCATAATTTGATCTAACATTTTTATAAGATGCGCTGAATACATATTAAACTTGAAGAGCACCTCTATGAGCCTTGTGCATTTTGATGCGCAAATACTCTAAAAATTTCCGAAAACAAATTTTATGTAAGCAAATTTCAAAATATTGTAGTTATATTTCACGTTCACATTATTCTTTCAATTTGTATGTGGAATTTCACAATTCAGACTGAAATTATTCGCAATACAGGACATTCTTCAAAAATAACACAATACGCTGTCACCGAATCGTTTATCAGTTCTCTGACTAACAAGTGTCATGCTACTTCGGCTCATCTCACTTATAATTCAAATGCCGAAATTATAGTTATGCAAGAAAGGATAAATTTATAAGACATTGATAGACTGCACGCGATGTGCAAAGCAAAGTCCTTAATTAATATTCTACTGGATAAATTTAATAATTTTCGAAATCTTATAATTTTCCAATATTTGATTATATATTCTGTAATAATTCTATTTACAGCAGAAGAGTAAATTTAAACTGTCGAAATTCAAATTGTATAATGGCATGTTTGCTTTTTAATACTGAAAAATTTTAAATCAAAAAATTGCAGAATTAAAATATATAAAATAGTTAAAATGCCCAAAAAGAAAATATATTCAATAATTGCAAATTGAGAAACTTGAAAATTGAGTTATTTTTTCTAAATTCTAACATTTTATTTTAAAAAGTTTATATTGTATCTTATAGTCTAAAAAATTCAATAATTTCGATATAAATTGCCAAGATAAAATAAATAAAATATCCACTTCAAATGGTCACATTTGCAACTGGAAATTGAACAATCTGAAATATGAAAACTACCTATTCAGAGCTAAAGCAATTCTAATTGAATGATTTTTAATATCTTTATTAAATTATCAATGATAACCCGATGTATCGAAAATGATGAAATTTTTTTTTAATTTACAATGATTTCAAGTTCAAATTGTATGATTTAAAAATGAAGCATTCAAAATTGACACTTTTCAAGATCTAAAAATTCAGAACTCCAAATGTACAAAAGTTAGTAACTACTTATATTAAAAACACGAAGAAAAATATCTGTTTCTATGATATTTTTAGCATCGAAGGATCCTTCCAATGTTAGTCAAAAATTCCTTTGTTATATTGAAAATAGAACATTTTTATTTTCATTATTTTTATATTAAAAATGAACTCAAAGTGGTTTATTTTGCATAGAAATTAATGGAAAAAAGTTTGTTGTTGTCATACATATTTATCGAAGAGGATAGGGGGTTATTGTTTACACTCTTGTAGATCAAGATATGCGACAGCTAGTCGTCATCAAGTGAAATAACAAAACAAAAATGCATATCTATTTTCTTTAGAGAACTATGGGTTTTCAAATTTTATTAGATTGACGGCGCTATTATTAACCGATTTTACTGAAATTTGATTGAAAGTCCTAAAATACAAAACTATAAGCATGATGTGAAGAATAATTGAGCTTGATAATCCAGCAACCCAATTTTTACAAAATTGTAACTGAATATGCTCGACATAATTCTCTAGTGTTATTTTTCAGAAATTTATTATATTATCATTTTTTAATATTTTAAGGATTTTATAAAAGAGAAATGTTTTTAAACAAATTTTCTCATCTCTGTATTAAATTCTTTAGTCCCGATTGACGTAAAATGATAACTGAAATTTTGCAATACTTTTTATAATATTATGTTTAAAGACTGTATGCTACACCATCCCGTGTAGAAATTTCTCCGGTTGGCCCTACTACAACAAGGTTTCTGGTCGGATCCCGGCCGAGCTACCCCTGCCTGGGTTTGATGGACAGGAACCGGTCGGGAGCCGGTCGGGCTACAATTTCTTGAATCACCAGGTCGGGAGCCGGCCGATTACTGGCCGAGCCAGCCCTGGTTATATCTCATGTTCGGGAGCCGACTGGGTACTGGTCAGGATAATTTTGTTGTCAAAATTACACATTTTTTAAGAGCTGTGATGTTATCAAAGACGTAATTATAGATGATAGATAAATTAACATTTAAAATATAATTTAAAGATTTTTTAGAGCAGTGAAACAGAAATAAGCTGTTTTAAATTCTTTAGAAAAAATCACAATAATGTTTTAACTTATTAAATAAAACTGTTATCAATTTTGGTATGTGCATCATTAGAAATGTTACAATTTTCACTATTTTCGAACAATATTTAGTCTGTACACTTTCAAATTTACCGCCATGTATATCCCCTTCTGCGCCTGGCGACTGCGTAGACATTCACTACGTTTCAGTTTCACACTTCTAACGAGGATGCACATTGCACTTACGTCGCGTCATTTCCTCCATGTTTGCAAATAAAATCGAAATCTGTCATTAAAATAAACCTTATTTCAGTAAACAGTCCGAAAACCCCACTAAGTTCTCTGATAAATATTATTTTTAATTAAATTATACTCTTGTGAATACATTTTTTTCGGTGGTTGGAATTCTACCTCAATTTCCTTACCAGATTTGGTAAACTTGTTTTGACCTTTAAAGTCCACCGTATTCTTTACGATGAGCCTTAAAAGACCAAAAAAGTGACCAATTTCTCGTCTTAGGCAATATTTTTTAACCGCTTTGTGGCCGGACTACCTGACTGGATCCTGGCCGGTATGCAAGCCGGGATCCGACCAATTTACCGTGACGTTTTTAGCAGGATCCCGGCCGGATTCCCCTACCAGCGTCAGGTTTTAACTGGGTCTATCCGGCCGGGACCCGGCTGGATCACTAATTAGATACCTACACGGGATCAGTTTATAAAATTGTATAGATTTCATTATGTAGAATTGAATTTATGAATGCCTGTGTCTGCTCGTATGACAAAATTCTGGCGTTTCATATATAGAAAATTCGGTACGAATCCTTTTCCAGGTCTAACTATAACTCTGAGTACAAATTTTAACTCTCAGTATCAATATTATTCGCAAATTTAAATTCGTTATAAGGTTATTCTCATAATATTTCTAAAGGTATATATTTTTTCCAAAAAGTAGTGGAATCCTACCAAAAGAATCTAAGAAGCAAAAAATTGGACAAGTTAATTAAATGAATTTGTGAAATAAAAGTTGCTTTAGTATAATGAGAAAATAATACTGTATAAAATACAGTAATTATAAAATCAAAATAAATGTGTTAATGCTGTTTCTGAATTCCAATCAGAGACTCGACCGAGGCTTTCGCTCCTTATCGTTCCTGCCAGTTAAACAAAATAATGTACCTTCAATCGTTAACTAAATTCCGCATATAATATAGTCATTTTTTACCAAGAATGAAATGCAACGAAAGTTTTGGTCGAATCCCTAATTTGAATTTGACCAGAATGTTTAAAAAAATTATTTCTAAACAAAATTTTTAAATTATAAAAATTTAGAGAGATGAAATTTATTTGAAATTCAATAACTTCGTTACTATAAAATTATATCACAAGTTATTAACGAAAGGGGATGACCTTTAAAATATATCTAAGTGATAATTAGAGTGAACTAAGACATTCAATGCCGTCAAGTTGTTATAATTGAAAAAGTTATAGTTTCCAAATTTTCTTTTCAAATTTAAATTTCAAAATAGTAATTTGAAAACATTATTTCTAAATACTCGTAATTAATTCATGTTATTATTATTTTCTTATTTAGCTTGATCAATTTTAATTTGTCAATTTTATTTAATTGTAGTTAGCCAACTTTTGCATTGTAGATGTTTTTGATGAGATACCATAATTCTGGTGAATTATAAATATGCTTATATATCTACACAAATGTCCTCAATGAAGTTTCAATAGGATATTTATGCCCTTTCCTTTTTTAAAAGTATAATAATGTTATAAATATTAAATTAAAGATATTTTGTAGTAGAACTGTACCTCAATAGAATATATCATCTACTGCATAAGATTTCATTTTAATTTTAGTAGAGCCAGAAATATAATATGAAAATGTCACTAATACTGATTTGTCTTTTAAACAAATGGAAAGCAGATTCGTTGTTCCAGAAGAGTATTTTACGAATGAATGGGTAACGTAATTTCAACCACTGACACAATGCGATCCGCTTTACATGGAAAAGAAACCTTCACTTCCGCTCGCGAGGTTTTTGCCTACCCCCAAGTACCTAGGCATCTGCCTCATGATTCACACGTATTTCTGATATGAAAAATAAGTGACAATCACGAATCCTTCGAACGAAAAATATTCTGCAACTAAAATTGATTTGTTAGTCCTTGAGTCGCAGGAAATTTTTCTTCCATTTTGACCAATTCTTTCAAATTGGAAGAGAATAAGACCGCATATAAAAGCTAAAAATTGAGGTAAATCATGGAAGTGAAATTAGCGGACAAGATTTTTTCGCATCTCATTCCTCATTGTGGGCAGAAAACCTGCTGTCGCCGCAGGCTCCTGTCGCTTTTCCACCCTTCCTTTTTCTGCACGCGCTGTTGACCATCAAGCATTACATCCTATTCAGCACTCTTTTCTATTAATTGCAAAAAGTTGCTTGGGATACCTTACTTTCCATATGGAAGGAAAGAAATAATGAATCTGAATCATCATTGGTGTTTTAGGATTTCATTCTTAAAAATGATTGTGTAATTTTCTTCACGAAGGAAACCAAAATTATTATCTTGCAGGCCGGAAGCAACAAAAGAAATTTCCTTGCAACGTTTTAAAAATTTCAGTTTTTGTTTTGTTATTAAAATTATTTCATAATATATGTTGTAACCAGGAATATTGAATTAATATTTAGCTTAGGAGTTATTTTTGCACCCCAGTTAAAAATCCCAAAAGGATTTTATAAGCAAATCAATATAAATTAAATTACTATTAACAATTATTACGTGAAAAAATTATGATTTTTTTAAATCTCGGGAGATGTTATTCTGAGGTCAAAGTGTTGTAAATAAAAAGTTTTACATTACCTCAATACATATATTTTTACACATATCCTGAAGGATTTGAGGAATGTGGCCTAACGTTCCGAGATCCCTTATTTAAAATTCTGAGCACTAATATGTGTGTTTTTTGTCGTCGGAAAAGGGGCTCGGCTTAAGCGGGGGGGGGGGGTATGACCCATACCCCCTTAGTACACTCACACCGGACCCCTTTTTGAACGTCCAAAAAACCACGCGTTCTAGTGTTAAATATTTTTAATCAGGAATCTCGGAACACCTAATACAGGCTGTCGTTTAGAATTTTTAATTTTAAATGAATTTTAATGAATGGATCCATTTTAAATGGCACAATATTTAATTCACAAACAATAAAAATATTTTAAAGTATTTTTTATTCGAAAACACCATGTTATGAGCTATTACACCCCCAGAAATGTGAGCGTTAAGATAACCGTTTACTATACCGTCCAGCTAGCGGCAGTTAATTAGTTCTAAGCGTCACGCGCATTTAGTTAAGTAGTTCCACAAATGATCACTGAGTGATGCACAATTTTTATGAGCTGGCCTTCGAGGAATTTGACAGATGGAAAAAACAAAACGGAAGAATGTTCGGTCAGTGATTATCATCATAAAGAAAAAAATTGACTTCATAGGACGTTATCGCATCATTTCGGTAAAGGGCCTTCTGTCGCTCACCATTCACGGGCCCTATAGGCCCATAAGATAAGGTGGTTTCGAATCAAGTAACTTACATCGCTCGTATGGTTTAATGCTAATTTAATTTAATATACTATTAATGATAAGTTATATTCTTTAAAAAGTTTCTGTACTTTAAAAAAATGGGTTGAAACTAAAAATCTAAAAATATTTTTTTTCTCGAAAAGTATCAATTTGACAAAAATTTTAAATGTAAACAATTAGTGTTTCATTGAGATCTACTACTTTTATATTCAATATTTTTATCGTATATTAGATCAATATTTTACGACATTGACAAAAATTTATGTTTTAAGTATTAAGTCTTCTTGGGTAAACATTTTGGAAGTATACTAGAAAAAAGTCTTACCAATCTATTATTTAAATATTTTTATGTATTCAATGAACCTTTACTTCTTCATTCATTTCTTATTTTATTAATGTTCTTTTTTGAAACTTTTTTACAGTATGTTAGAACTTTCAAAAGTCTTTAACGGCTTTTGCACAAAAATTAAATAATGATCTGCTCAGTAAATCACAGTGGTTCAAGCTCATAGAGAAGTGGAACGTCCTTACGTCTTAAGTATCTTTATGAGTCTTCGTTAATAGAATACTCTTGACAATATATTTCCCAAGCCACCATTTTGATTCATTGTTAGCGTCACTATTCCTAGAATTTTGTTAAACTCACTTTTCCTTTAAATAATATTTTTGTCTAAAATTATCTCAGTAATTTAGTCATATCAAAGCACAATTAAATAATTTTTCGAAATTTAAGACAACCTTGTTTAGAAATTATGAATAAAAATTACGAAACATGTTTTGTTACGCACTATTGAAGTTTGAACTTTAAAAACCCGATTTCCGTGAAGAAAGTTGACGAGTGCCGAAAGCGCCAGTATTAAATTTATTTTGACATGCAAAATACACCCATTCCCGGGTAGTTCCAGGATATATGGTAAGTTTAATGTTCAGAGATGGGGCACAGATTGATAAGTATGATTTCCCATCGAAGCCCAAAAATCCATACCTCTCACCTATGTTCTCAAGAGTTAACTGATATTTTTGTATGTTAACCAGGCAAGAATCCTATTCTAAAAAAATAGGTGGAACGAAATTATCAAACATCTCGTACTCATCGCTGTTGTCTACCTGATTAGTTGCATCAAAATGACTTTAAGTAGCTGTTTTCAATTTGTAACGCTTTGAAACTAATGTTTTAAAAATGATGAAAGGATTCTGTTGATAACCGCTGGACCATATTTAATCAGTTTGTATGTATTCATCTATTAATAAAGATTAAGTGATTTCTGCAACATTAATCTAGTCAATCCAAAGATTCAAATTAGTGATTATTCTTTGCAATTGCGATTATTTCTAAATATTTCCAAACATTTTTGCTGAAAGAGAAAATTTTTATTTATATTATTTTTTAATATTGTGAAATAAGTAAGTTTTCAACATCTTGTTACCCAACAATAATTTTTTTAGCTTTCTCAAACGTTCAAAAAGATGAGACAACTGAAATTATGATAAAAAACTTAGAATATCTTAGTTTATGAAATGTATAGATTGAAGGTGACAATAAAAATAAAATGAGATGGGCCTAAAAGATATTCGAAAGTTTTTTAACAATTTCAGAAATAATACAGAATTCTAAAAACTTAAAATAAAATGTATATTTTACAAGATTTCAATATAAAACTTTGAAGTTCTTCCAAAATTTAAAAAAGTTTTAAGATAATACGAAAATTTTCTGAAAATTCCCGGAAATATTTAAGCTGATTCTTCACTTTTTTAAATTAATTATTAGAGACTATTTAAAAAAAATTATAAATCACTACAAAAGGTTTTCAAAAATAAGTCCGGAAGATTTGAAAACCATTTTTGAAATAATTAGGGTCAACTTAAAAATATATTTATAAATTTTTGGAATTTTAAAAGGATTAAAAATGTTTTAAAAATTTAAAAGAGTTTCGAAAATTTTCAAAATATTCCAAATTTTTTTTTTAAGTGTCAAAGTGACTTAAATATCTTTTAAATTACTCGAAGTTTTTTTTAAATCCTTTACATTAAAAAACCAATTTCAAATTTTTCTTCAAAATATCAAAAATTTTCAACAATATTTTTAATTATTCTTGAGAACTCTTGGCAAATTATATTTCCATAAACTTAAATCAAATAAAATCAATACAAAATTAAATAGACATTCGACATTTTATTTTGCATTATAAAATTCTTTTTTTTCCAAATTATTATTTTCAGACAATTTTTTTTTTATTTTGAGCTGAAAAATCTTTCTCGAATAGTGAATTCAACAATGTTGTTAAAATTTCGTCTTTTTGGTTTGAAAATCCGTCTCATTCGGTTGAAATTTATTTTTTTTTTAATTTCGAGTTTTTGATTGAAAATTAAAATCGTATTTGGCGGAGAATTTTACCATGTAATTTGTTTAAAATTTGTCTTTTTTTATAGATTCAAATTTTTTAATTTAATATTAGCAATATTTCTTAGCTTCATCATCAACTTTCATATTTTTAGATAAGTATGATGTTTTTGGTTAACAATTCAAATGCTTGGTTAAAAGCTAAACTACATTCTGAAAAATTCAGTTCATTGGTTAAAGATTCAACATTTTTGTTCAAAAGTTATCTTCTTTGTTGAAAATGTAATTATTTTATTAAAAATTAGTCCTTTTTTATCAGGAAATTATTCTTCTTGTTTTAAAATTCATCTTTTTGGTTAAGGGCATATGATACTTCTTCATGAGCTAAATCGGGTTCAGATTCCCCAGGTTTTTGTCCACAAAAATTAAAAAATTTTCAAAACTGAATTACGAACTGCTATAAAATAGTATGACGGAAATCCCCGATTTTTTTAGGAATAATAACATAAAAATTTATTCTGCTAAATAAAAATTATTTGCATGTGTATTAGTTTGAGGTTAGGATCGGTTTCCAACTTGCTGCCATTCCGATAATGTAGGTCTCTATCGCACCGATGCTTTCGGTAGCCACTTAGAAATTATTTATGAAATAAATTTTTTTAATTGTCTACAAACAAAATTAGTTGCGGGGCATAATCTCAAAATACACACACACATTAATCAAATTTAGTCAAATTAATTTTTTTTAATTATTCTACAAACGAAGAGTTCGAGGACGTCCGTTAGCATGTTCGCTATCATTATCTAAATTTTGAAGACGAAATTTTTATTATTCTAGGATAAAAGCCGGGGGAACCTAAAACTAGTAAAATCGATCATTTTCTAAGTATCACATGCCCTTAAGGATTGAACTATTTTTTCGTCCCACATTTTTGCCAATCCTTAAGGAAAATGTTCAAGGGTACAATTATGCTCTTATATCGATCTGTCCTTGAAAGATCATTTTCTTATGACTTACTAGCGCCAAATAGTTTTTTTTTAATTGGATACAAAATGATGGTTTTCTCCTTTGTCGTAGCGTTTTTGGTTCCAATTTCAAATACTTGGTTAAAAATGAAAATAATTGTTTAAAAATTCATTTTTTCGGTTATATATAATTGTAAGCTTTGTGAACCACCGTATTATATAAACTCAAAAATTAATAAATATAAAAAATAAATAGTTATTCGAGATTTTTGTTTTGTATTTAAAATTATTTTGCCCCCCCCCCCCAACTAAGAAATTATATACGCTTACTTAGCGTGCGATTGATGATGCTAATCTATCGAAAAAAGCGGTTGTTCCGAACAACTCATGGTTATTGAAATTCAGATTGGTTTTTGAGTGACTTCCAATTGCTCCTTTTATTTACATTCTTAATTTATAAATGAAATCCGCGGCTAACTTCTAATTTTAAAGCCTGTTATAAATTAAATTGTAATCCTTATTTTGGCGAAATCTTTCTTTGTTCTTGCAAAATAATATCTTGAATTATTTATTTTGATGAAAGACTGAAGCCTAATTTCATTAAAAAATTATTCATTGCCGTTAATTCTTTGATACCAGTGGGTTGATCATTTAGATTTCGAGCATACAGCACATATTAAGATTTCAGAAGATATACGTATATATGGGCTTGGCAAAGTATTAAAAAATGTCACCGTTTTCAAAGTATTTGAAAATGTTTCAAGCGTTTTCAAAAGATTTCAAGACATTTTGAGGACTTTTATGCGATTCGAAGGTATTTGAATATATTCTCAGTAGTTCAAAATTATTTTATAGAGACTTTCAAGAATGATAAAATATTTCAAAGAGTTTCACAGAATACCTATTTATTTTAATTGATTGAATAAATTTAAAAGGATTTTGAAACACTTGATAAGATTTAAAGCTTTTTCGATGGGTTCTAAGCTATTTCAGAGCATATCATGGTACTTGTTAAGGTATCATTGGATTTCAAAGAATTTTTAGAAACTAAGAAGTACTTTAAAGGCTTTTAGGTATTTCAAGAGATTTCAAAAGATTTCACAGCACTTCTAAACGAATCACAAGTAACTCTGAAAAATAGCAAGGTATTTCACACATTTTCTAAGGATTTCAAGTGATTCGAGAATATTTCAAGAGATTTCCAAGAATCTTTTGAGATTTCGTAGAATATGAAATAATTTTAAGGGGTTTCGAAAAATTTGTATGGATGTAAACTAATTTCAGAAGACTTCATGGGATTCAAAAAGATTTCAGTGATTTTTTCGCGGTTTTTAATTGACTTTTAAAAACATTTTACAGGTTATTAGAAAACTGCTGAAGGTTTCAAGTAGGTTTATAAAATTTTAACAAATTTCAAGAGCCCCCAATGTTCCATATGTTACATATTCAATTTTTTTTATCCATAGAAGTTCACACGCTTTCAAAATTTTTTATTTTTTGTGACACATTTAAAAATTTTTATGTTTTTACAAAGTACACAAGATTTTAGATTGTAGCAATTTTGATTCGGGCCTTCCAAGAATTATACCGCAGCGGCGTACAGTGGGGTGAGGTGATATTTTTGGTGTCAAAATTCATTATCTTATAACAGAAATAACATAGAGGGAAAAAGCATATTAGAAGTTGTTGATGAATACCTCCAAAATATAGGAAAATTAGAAAGAATGTAAAAAAAATATTTTTAACCTGAAAAATCTATGACAACGTTGATAGTTTTAATTAAAATTTAGATTATCGATCACTATGTGATTATCGATCACTATTTCTACGCAATAAAATTTGACCATTCATCGTATTTGAAGGCTTTTAGGGTCGCTTATTTCGAATCCAAAGTCAAAATGTTAAAATTCAAAATGTCGAATCCATTACGGCAGAAAAATATCCTAAAATAAAGCCAAAATGTTTAATAATTACTACTCGATGGTTTTTGGGGTCGCTCATTCCGAACCCGAGGTCAAAACGTCAGAATTTAAAAAGGCGAATCCAATATGGTGGACATATATCCTAAAATAAAGACAAAATGTCTAGTCATTACTACTGGGGGTTTTTGGGATCGCTGACTTCGAATCCACAGTCAAAACGTTGGATTCGAAATCAGCTACCCCAAAAACCTTTAAATACGGCGAATTGTAAAATTGCATTCCGTAGAAATAATTCATACCTTAAAGGTTTCGAATAACATTTATAATTGCTTTTTTATTCGAACTCTGAAGTCCTAGAGTAATTTTAAGACCGGAACCTAGGGGCTCATGGTGATCGACAATCGCGCAGTACCCCAACCGCCTAGCTGTAACTGCGCCACGTTGCGCAAAATAAGAACACGGCCCTGATGTTTACGTTTCCGTGAATTTCGATTGAACCCAAAGTCAGAACCAAACGCGTGCTACAATCGAAAGTCTGGCGTATTTGAAATTATAGTAAGGGAATTTATGGGGTATCTTAAGATAAACAAATATTTAGACAGTTGTATTTTTTTATACAATTTGTGACTAGTGAGACGTTAGTCGCCATTTGCTAATATATTGTCACATTTTAAACATTAAAACTTATTAGTTTGTAAATGTAGTGATTAATTAATTGAAAATACGAATTTTCACTAATTTAGCATATTTCAGTGCGATGCAATTTAGTACTTTAGATATGAAAATTATGTATAGCTACTAATTGAACAAATGATAATATCTAAGTTTTGTTGATATACTATATCCTTTTATTCAGACAAAAGCAAAGATTTCTTGAACTACGATCGACAAGGTGGACCCACTTCATGCGAAATTTCAAAATTTCTAAATAATACTCGTACCTTTTTTTAAATATTTGAGA
>NC_046662.1:91647459-91658570 GCF_010883055.1 Belonocnema kinseyi
AACAACCTTAAAATCAATCGTGGAGTTGAATATCTTTGTCTTCAGAATTTTAAAAATCACCACAGAGTCGCCTTACAATATTCTTGCCTGGTAACATTGCATAACTATTATAGGATAAAACACGAGAAAAATTCAAAATATTCATTTTGTTTCCGACACCAAAAAAAAACTCGGCTTTCCAATAAACCAATTTTTGTTTCCAAAGGAGCTGCAACAACAAGGAACTCAACTTGTTGAAAAGGTACCCACAACGATAAATAAGCTCTAGATGATAACTCAGTTGGTGTTCTGAAGGATTCCAATTGTAATTGAGTCTATTTATAAAGAACATATTTTTCCCTTTTCCGTTATCGAAATTTTGTTTTAATTCATAACATAATTTTTACGCTAAAGCACATATGGAACCGCACTCTGATGTACATAACAATATGAAGATAATTAAAGTACAAACTATTACCGCAATTAAAATAGATATAATGACTTAATAAATATTATTTTCAGGTTATATATCGAAGTTGTATACATAAAGGCATATTCATATGCAAGAAACTTTTCGTCTCAAATCTTCGGTCGGTAACACTAAATCGATTCCTAACTTACCAGGTCTACTTTGCAAGCGGTTGGTTTGTGAATGCGCATCCATGTTCTTTTCAAATGCGTTCTTAAGGAACCCTTTTGGCTCTCTGCCTGTATCTCTTGGAACTCGAGTTCTAAATAATACCAAAATTTATTTGAGCCGCAAATTTAGTGAACCGCCAGTTTTTTTCTCTCTAAAAAACAGTTAATAATGGTAATTGTTTCTGTGCAATATTTCACAATATGTTTATCTATTCTGGATCTATTATAAATATAAGTGTACGTTCTATGACCTTTCACTTTTATATTTTCTTACTCTCTTGAGTTGCTCTTACTTCTAAAAACATATGTATTTTAGGCGGGTTTGAAACTTTGAAAATATTATTGTCTGAAATGGTCAACCTTTCGTCAAAATCTTTTTTCGCATTTGCTCTAAGGCTCGTTGATCTCTGCTACGAAAACCGTTTCCGAGTTCACCGCAATATGAAAAAAGTATCGAGTGGTAATAGAAGCACGAGTCTCCCATATCGAATTGCTTGGACGTTTCTACGAATCTTCTGCGTTGAATTTTGAATTGTTACGACTATCAGGCGTGACATTTTACACATAGTACATATGAACCCATAGAGCACGGGTCGTTTTGTTTCACGACTTTACGAGGGTCTACCACTGGGCGATGAAGGCGTGGGGTGGTACACAGCTCCATAGAAAAATCCATAAAGTTATAAAATGTGCGGAGAGCGAAATAGTACGCACCGCGCAGATTAGTTATGAAAATATAAAAGGGACCGACGAGGGTAGAAAGAGTAGGTGGGGGTGGACAGAGGATGATGTCGGTGATGAGGGTGGCTGAGAGGGCTCAACTTTTCCAACTCACTCTTCCCCCGTTCCCCTTTTCAAATGACACGACGAATCTTCTTTGCTCGTCGCGCTTGCTAAAAAGCGAGACAGCGTTCATTGCTGAGACGATATTTTCCTCGAATGCTCATCGAATTGGCTCCGATTGTCAGAACTTCATTTTTATAGAGAATCAACCAGAAATAAAATGAGTAAAAAAATTAAAGGTGATTGTCAGAAGTGGACAGCAATCACTTTGTCGTTTAAATGGTATTATATCAGTTAGAGAGGAAAATCACCCTAAAAACTGATACATTTTATTATATCTAGTACTCAGTACAACTGAGTCTAGCGCTGTTTGACTTCGCTAATTAAACGAAATTCCTTAAAAAATTAAGGGGCCCTATGATATAACTGCCTTAACATTTCTGTAGCTGAATGGATTTGGTCATTTGAAAATTTTCAGGAAAGCTACAAATTTTTATTTGAAAGTTATATATTCTTACATTAAACTTAATTGTATATTCTTTTTCTCTAAATCAGAAAATTATTTCTTTGAAAATTTTAAAAATAAGTCTAAAGCCCACGTTTTTTTGAAACAACAAAATAAAGATTTTTCTACTTAAACTAGCTGTAATTTAGCCAAATCTGAAATTTTTTGATAAAATTTACAAGCAATGTTCTTTATGATGTTCTATGACTTCCTCAGTAATCTATTCATAGAAGAAATATCGAAATGTGCATTTGTTAACATAAATTGTTTGAATAATTAACAGCTATTCATAATTTAAAAAACAAGAAAGAAAAAAGTTACTGGCAAGATACTTTTAGTCAATTCCGTGAAAACAATCGAGTCTAATCATAAAAGAATTGCAAACATGGGCAATTGTTTATATGAGAATTTTTAAGATAAGTAAAACTGTTAGTTAAATTACTTAATATGACAACAAAAAGTCTTTACAAAAATATTTTTAGTGAAATTTTCGAGAAAATTCATCTCGATCTAACCTATAATTTATTTTATATCATGTATTCAATTTTGGGATTCTAACATGATTTTAGGATAAATAAATCAACTGCGAAGTCCAAAAACTAGATCAAAGAAAATTTTAGTTAAATTAGACCATTTTTTAAACTGAGATGGATTATTAGAGTGAAAGCTAAAACTATCATAATGCGAAATACTTAAACATTAAGTCAGATTTTGCTAACAGTTTTATAAAAAAGAACAAAAATGGCAAAAAATGTCTGTAGTCGTAGTCGTAGTACAGCAGTATTTGTTCAAAAGTGACATACAGTCCATTTAGTACAACGGTTCAAATCAGAGTAGGACCAAATGAAGCGCACTAGAAGCTTCAAACACGGCGTTTAAACGTCGTTTTTCGATCAAGTGGATTTTAAAGCTAAAATAAAATTTGAAGACATGAAAGAAAAAATGTTTTATCCTCCTAGCGGTACCATTAGAGCTTATTAAAATTATACAAAATCATGATCCTTCCTCCCTTTTCCACTTTTAAAAATTTCGCACGATTTTCAAAATATCTGCATAAAAAGTTCCGACCAGAAGTATAAAGCCACCTGAGGAACTATCGATTAAAAAAATTCACTCCTTTCAGAATATCTGTGAAACAAAACAAGATGGAATAATTTTAAAAAAAGTTTTGGAAAGATTATTCAATTCCGCATCAAACGAATTCTATTTAAAGTATGTTTGAGAATTTTACACTGACTGCAACTCAGAGTGGTGAGAAATAAAATGTGTATCAAACAATATTTTATTAGATAATTTTTCTGGAAACAGGGGCTTATCGTTTGTTTATAACATGTATGTATTTATTTTAGGAATTCAAACATGGAAAAACGTTGAATGTCTTGCAGAATTTTTTGTTCAAATTATGAAAATAAATTCCACATGACAGCATAACGATACCAAAAAATAATCTCCTTGACGATAAATGTGGAAAATTGACATTCTGAAGATGTGCGAAATTAATGTTTGATCAAAAACGTTTCATGGCGTGAGCAATCTGAATTGCTGCACTATCAGGGGAAGCTTCAGACTGTCGACTGCCCAAAGGCAAATTTTTATTCGCCGCCTCTCTCATTCTTGATTTTTAAATAACTAGCAATAATATCTGTCTAATAATAATTTAGGCATTTAAAATTCTGTAAATTGAAAAATAATATTTATTTTTAGAATAAATAATTTTAATTCAATGAATAGTTTAATAAATTATTTAATCTTATCGTAATTTTGTTAGAGGAGAAGTAACAATATAAGGTAGATCTTGTTATTGTTGAATCGAATATTCGTCTGAAAAAATCATAGAAAATAGATAATTGTTCCAATTTATATAATTTAAAGTAAAATTTGACGCCTTGCTTTCGTCAATGCAAATTCACGGATGATTGATTCCCAAGCAATTACCCTTAGGGACCAAGGTAGACTTTGGCTTAATCACTTCTTAAGGAATATTTAAGGGCTAGTTTCTTCCCAATGGAATTCAATTTTGACCTTACAATTTTCTTGCATTGTGCCCGGGAAATTCCCCACAAAATGTAAAATATCAGTTTTTCCAGTATATCTTGAAAATTTAATATCTTTCAAAATAATTGAAAATAATAATGTCTTTAGTATTAATTAAATTTTTACATTTTCATCATAATGAGTGGGTATGGGGTTAATGTAAAATTTGACTTAGTCGGTTTTAAACCAATCTCCACGTTTTGAGACACCATGAGTCAGAAAAACGATGTTTACGAAGGTGTCCGTCTGTATGTATGTCTGTATCCTGTAGACACGATAATTTTCGAAGAACCAATCAGATTTAAGGAGAAAAGTGCGCTGTAAGATATACTCGGAGAAGTGATGAAATATTACTCTGTAGCGCAGTAACGGAGCCTTTCGTGCAACCACAGAGTAATTCTTACACTTTGGGAGAAATTAGCGAACCTCACTGCATCAAAGTGCAAGATTTACTCTATGAAATTGTAAATCCGTATCCAGATCGAATGGGGATGAGTGATAATTTAACAATGTCACCCAGTAATCCCTACTTTGTAGCGAGCGCTAGATACAGTTCGCATTGTACACTGCGCGCGTGTTTCGCAAGAGTAGAGGTTACACTTTCGCTTAGTAAACCTTGCTAATTCTGGGAGGAAAAATTATAGTTTCGCATTGAAAATCTCTCGCATCAACAAGCAGAAGTCACAGTTGTGCTCTAGAATAGAATCGGCGGTAGACATTTCATTACAGCAGTTCGAAACAGATGATCTAATATAATGATAAAGGTACTAGCCGGGTAAACATGGCAAATCGGCCCCCACTCGTATCAGGCTGCAATTTATGTTAAATGTTCCTCCTCAGGTGGCAAAAAACTTCCAAGAATTTCAACCTTAAAATGTCATTTTTATGGAAGTTATGGAGGAGGAAAGGAAAATCAATAAAGTGATTTTTCTCGAAAACTGCTTGACCGATTTCAACGAACAATATATATGTTATGGAGACTGATAAGACAATTTTTCAGAAAATTCAGGGGAATTCTGTCATCAAAATAACAAGTAAACAAAATCTTTGATTTTTTTGAGATTTTTTTTAAGATGATGTTTTTGACCTGCAACAACCGTCTTTTCACAAAAAAATCTATACATCGCCTAGATTAACATATTTTCCCCGAACTGATCGGAGTGGTGACCCATAGTTAAAAAAACAATATCTAATTTTCATACTATCAAATGGAAACTTGATATGACAAATGCATAACGACATGCTATAATGAATAGTAAAAAGTCAGAAAACAACCGAAAAAGACGAAGATACATTTCCAAAACGCCAGACTACCTATTCAGGCAATTGTTCTCATTATTTGCAAAAGTCGGGTTAAAAATGCGCGTGTGTGCTTTCCACAACACTCGCGATGTGTAAAGTATACTTTAGAGCGTCTAATCTACTGTAAAGATTATGTTATGAATGGAGAGCGGACGAGCCCAGTCTGAAGTTCCGCACCTTGCCTAGACTCGGCTCCTTTGTTGCGGGGAACCGACGCATGGGGTGAAGTAGTGGGAGAGCACGTGAACGCCGGACATATCCCACGCTCTCCCACCGTTTACCTCTAAGCGAAGGTCCTCCGCAACGACGGAGCCGAGCCTGGGCTCGGTGCGCATTTTCATACTGGTCTCGTTCATTTTCTGGATATGAACGATCAAAAAGAAAGTGTATATTATTTGTCAAAGCTTATTAATCACTTCAGATCGTGAATAGTTTCAGAAAATCTCGATCATCAACTAGATCTTTGAAATAACATGAAATCATAGCACTAACATAAGAGCGGTTTTCACTTGTTTAAAAATGCAGTTGTCACTGGTTTTCAATGTTTAGATATCCCTACGATTTACTGTGTCGATAATAATACTAGTGAACTACAGGCTTGTATTTTATATAACCGATGAAAATAAAAGTCATATTTAAACAGATAAAAATATTTTAAGATATTATAAAACAATGAAAAATTTTGCAATGTTATTTTAATAGGTATGATAACAAAGACCAGTTACATCGTTAAGAGGAAAAGGATTCATTCCTTCCCTCTATTTAGATAAACCTTAGAGATTCAAAGTTTGAGGCAAATGCCTGCCAGTGGTTCAGTCGTATTAGTATTATCAGAACAGTGATAGAACAGTGATTCTGGAGTATTTAAAAAAATTGTTTATTGTTAATGTGAAAGGGTTGTGTGAAAAATGATTGTCTGTTTTCCAAATATCAAATTATATTTAAACACACAACAAGAAATACAAAAAGTGTTAGGGAACGGTGATGTAAAATGGTTAGCGGAACACCAACTCAGACGGTGAGTTCTGAGCTCGGTAGTGGCAAAAATTATAATGTTTGAATTTTTGAAAAAATGAATCGCAGACAGGGTAGAGGCCGATGATGCAGAGTGCAGTACATTTTTGGTAGGAGTAGCTGAGTTGCTTCTATTGGACAGTGAAATTCGAAGAGGGAAAATATCGGCGACACCCACTAAGGGCGAAATTTAGGAAGAGTCAGTCATACCTGACAAGAGCGCACCTGATAAAGATAACCATCAATCAGCAGGATGGTTTATGAGTTGAACCCTTGGAAATTTTCTAAAATAGCCCTAGTAAAAGTCTAGGACAAAACGTGCGGAATAGAGTATTATAGGACTTAGACAGTAAAGACAGTACTTTAATTTTACAATTCTGTTTTCAAGAAATGTCGAAATCTGAAGAATATTGCTCGCGAAGGTTAAGAGCTTAAAGGAACTGTAGAATTTAAAAGATAAAAGGATTTACAATTTCTTTCTGAAAGTAATAAACTAATAAAAATGTGAAACGAAAACGAGCTATGCTAGGTTACAAAAATGCAGATGTTTCGCTACGTGAGAAAATTCGGTAGTAAACTATTTAGAAACTATCTGTATAAAAAAAGCGAGATGAAATTAAAATTTATGAACATGGGACTCGACAGTGATCAACTTTCGGAATTTTGAAACGTTGGAAACAAATGAAAACTGTGTGGTGAAACCAGTGAAAGACGCTCATATTACAAAGTGCGGTTCGTATTAGTAGATTCTACGCAAATGTGGAAGTGAGATTTTGAATACAAAGTTTGGAATATACGGAAAATCGTGCGAATGAAATTGAATTCTTGTGTGGCTTTTAATACATTATTAAACATGTCAACTTCTAAAGAAACTGATTCAAAGAAATGTGGGAGGTGTTACGTTTTCTTACGAATGACGAGGGGTTTAAATTTTGTGATTCATACAGAGGCTGAAGCAGCAGCGTTATCACAGTTAATCAATAAGACGTTACTTATTGGCGATGTACTGTGTAATAGATGTCGCAAACTCGTTCGCATCTCGAGTAAATAGCGAAAGTAAATAGCCATGAAACTGGAGACAGCAGAAACATGGCTGAATCCCAAGCGGGTCCTGGTAGACAAGCATCACAGAAGATGCAAATAACTCTGTCACCTACATCATCAGAAAGTTCGTCGGAGAAAGACCCAACGCTTGCAGCTCCAAAACTGTTAGCAATAAAGCCTCCTGCGGACACTTGTGTGGTAGATATGCCTTTCTGTAGAACAATACCTACCCATAAATACTGTGTTTTGTGCTTCAGTTCTAAGAATTTAACTGTTATACCCCTTGATACCTCTTTAAAAAGATATTTTTCCTATGTCTTTTGGAGTACAAGCTGTTTCTAGAGACGAACTTATCCTTAACCATACGTCTGCTGCTGCGAAGAAATTGTACGAATTAAAAGAGGACCAGCTGATGCTCATTTTTGATGGAACATATATTCGTTATCAGAAAAGCGAAAACAATGAGTACCAAAGAAAGTCCTTTTCAGGACAAAAAAAGTACCATTGTGCAAGCCCTTTACCATCTGTACGACAGACGGATATATTGTTGATATGCCTGGTCTATTTTACGCTTCTCAAAATGATGTAGAGATTATGAAGGTGGTTATCTCCGACGCACATGGCATAAAAAAACTTGTGCGAATAGGCGATATTTTTGTCCTTGACAGAGGCTTTCGAGACATTAAAATGTACTTAGAAAAAAAAGGGTACATGGTGCTTATGCCTGCATTAAAAGGAAAGCGGTCACAAATGACGACAGAAGAATCTAATAAATCTCGTTGCATCACAAAGATTCGCTAGGTTGTAGAAGCAGTGCATAGAGCAATAAGTCACAAGTATAAGCTTTCGCATCATCAGTTGGACAATAAACTAATTCATGCAGTAGGCCTTTATTGTCATGCAGCTTGTTTTTTTGCAGAATTCATGTGGAAAGCGTTTAGATTCCGGTGCAGGAATACCTGACGAAATAATATTATACATGAAATCTAGACGTAAGGGAGAAAACACTTTGGCCATTGAACTTGAAGAGCAACGATTGAGTCGTCGAAAAACAGCATTTCAGTAATTATCGTCGCATGACATTCTGCAGTTCCCTGAACTCACGCAGCGAGATTTAAAAATCCTTTTTACGGGATCGTATCAGCTGTCACAAGCTGTTTTATATCTAGCAGAAATAATTGACGAAAACAACTAACTACACGTACGATATCTGCAAGAAACACCTGAAATAATACAGGTTGAAGTAAGATTTAGGCACGTCTCTAGAAAAACTTATAAGGGTTACATCGACTACAGACCTAACACTACCGGCTATTCAGCGATTTTGCGTTATTGTTGTGATTGTGCAAACGATAGGCGTACAGTAGGATGCTGCTCGCACATTGCTGCAGTTATTTACTACCTTGCGCATGCAAGGTCTCCATCTCAAAACTTGAGACCGGCTGAGAATTTAAGAAAACTGTTCCATTATGAAAAAGTGGATCCGGTAATAAATGAAGATTGTGACGCTGACTAAGTATAATGATCGTTTGTTTTAGATTTATACATAATTCGCTTCAATGGCCATTTAGATCTTCTCAGTTTTCTCTCTGAATTATTGCAAACTAAAATCAGCGGGAAGACATGGATTAGGTCTCCAGGGGAAACCACATTTAAAAAAAACGCGCCGCGTACTCTACCTCTCGGCTGTTGTGAAAACTAGTATACACGCGCATTTTAGACCCGACTTTTGCAAACAATTAGAACAATTGCCTGAACAGGCAGTCTGCCGTCTTGTAAATGTATCTTCGTCTTTTTTCGTTTGTTTTCTGACTTTACTTTTCATTATACCATATCGTTAAGCATTTCTCATGTCAAGTTTCCATTTGATAGTATTAAAATCAGATATTATTTTATTTAACCATGGCGCACCATTCCGATCAGGTCGGGGAAAAATATGTGAATCGAGGCGATGTATAAATTTCTTTGTGAAAAGACGGTTGATGCAGGTCAAAAACATCATCTTAAAAAAAATCTTAAAGAAATCAAACATTTTTTTTACTTGTAATTTTGGTGATAGAATTCCCTTGAATTTTTTGAAAAATTGTCTTATCAGTCTCCATAACATATATTTTATTCGTTAAAATCGGCAAAGCAGTTTTCGAGAAAAATACTTTTTTGTTTTTCCTTTCCCCCTCCCAAACTTCCATAAAAATGCAATTTTAAGGTTGTAATTCTTGGAAGTTTTTTGCTATCTCAGGAGGAACATTTGACATAAATTGCTGGCTGATACCAGTGGGGGCCAATTTGCCATGCTTACCCGGCTTGACCCAAAAAAATGTTTTATTTTTAATAACTGCATTCAATTTATTTGTGAAATCATGCAATTGCACGTGCGTTCACTTACAAAGGTAATCGAATGCTTAAGCGCTATGAAAAATGGCACCCTCGTTTTATAAAACTTTGCTAAAAGCTATAGTAATTATTTATACATTTTTATAAAATATAGGAATGCACATTATGTGATATAATAAATAGTATAATAGTATAATAGTATAATAAATTGCAAACATATGTAAGTGAAGTAATTGGTGTTTATTTACATATTTTTTAATTTTATTCCTGGAAAAATATTTAAAGGGTTTTAGTATACAGAATTAGGTATATAACAAAAAAAAACAAATTTTTTTAGGAAACCAAAATAGGATTATGTAAAATCGAAATCAGCATATAAAGATAAAAACAGTAGTTACTTCCTAGCTTTAATGTTTTTTATTTGAGTCCAAAAAGTATGATTCAAATTTCGTGGGTTTTTAAAATTGTCTTTAAACAGGGACTGTAAATTTATTTCTCAACTTTAAAACATGATAAAAACTTGCTCCTGAAATATGAGGAGACTGAATAAGAATAAAAAAGAGCTTATAAAAAAACTTATTCTCTTCCGGGAAAATGAAGATTTAGTATGGCGGTATCGCACTGTAACAGTCCTAAAAGTTTTAAAAGTGGCTTTTAGTAGAAATTGGAGATTTATGTCCGAATTTGATTATACTATAAAATATAAATAAGACGAATGGAAACAAAACTATAATGCTTACAGGTACAGTCGCAAGTGGCGCGAACTCGCGATCTGTCTGTGCCACCGACAGACTCGGTGGGTCTATAGCGCTAATCACTAGTACCACACTAATATGTAATGTAATACAGCAATCTTCATACAAGAGTCAAAATATCTCAAATGTGCCAATTTTAAGTCGATAGTTCTATTTTAAATCAATTTATACAGTTTGCGATTTATTTTTATATCAAATAACTCCGCTGAAATATTTTTTCAACATTTTTTTTCAGTTATTAACAACCAAAGTTCCTGACCATTTTATTCAAACATGGATTACTCACGAATGATTCATCGAAATTAATTAATTGAGTTATAAAAATTTTTCTTACGAAGTATACTTTACGCTCACAAATTTTTCGGTGTTCAAAAAAATTTTTTTTATTCTTTAAATAATCGTTTGTTTTAAACAATTGAAAATTAATTAAACTTCTGCGTCTGTGAAAGAATTCTTTCATGTTTCGATAGATTCTACGATCTCTTTCAAAAATTTTGGTGAAAAAAGTTTGCATTTTGCAGCGCTAGTCGAGTACGTTCGGACGCGCGCGTGTTTAATATTTTCAGCAAAGTAGATCCAGTATCAACTAAAAAAATCGATTTTCAAGTAAAAGTTGAATGGTTAAGTTTTCAGTTAAAAAGATTGATTTAAAAAAATAATTATATTATCAAAACAGTTCACTTTTCTACAAAATAGATTAATTTTAAATTAAGAGAATGAAG
>NC_046662.1:91658670-91660549 GCF_010883055.1 Belonocnema kinseyi
CCCGCTTCCAGCGAAATCGCGATAAAATTTCAGCCACAACCACGTCTCACAACCGTGAGATAGGTGGTTACAGTCTGTAAAGGAATCAATACGACGATCCAGAAAAAGCCTTGTGCACCCTAAGAACACGGAGTGACCAAAGGCCTTCTGCATTTTTCCCGCAAGTGTTCTAGCATATTGTTGACACGCAGGGATGCTTTTTAGGCTATTAGCAAGTGAAAGCTTGGCACCTCCAAGAGCGCCGATGATAGGGACGATCAGTTTAACAAAATATTCCGGGTACAATCGTTGCAACTCCCTTATAAGGTCTCGATACCTCTCTTTCTTTTCATTATTCTTGGTTATGATGTTTTTGTCAGCTGGTGCCGAAAATTCGATAACGATCATTGTTCGCTTCTCGAAGTCAAGAAGAACCATGTCAGGTCTCGAGTGAGCAACAGAAACAATTGTCGAGAATATGAAGTTCCAGTATATGCGGTACTTCCCATTCTCAACAATTGACTCAATTTCCCTAGGAGCATTTAGAGGAGCGATATTAAGGTTAATGCCGTAGGAGTGACAGAGATGGTAATAAAGCACTCTTAGTGCCGCATTGTGCCTTTGAATGTAGGTCGTTCCCGCGTGAGTTGGACAACTAGATAGTATGTGAGCTAAATGCTCGGGGTGTGCATGACACGCCCTGCAGCTATCATCGGGAATGTCTTGGCTCAAAATGCGGCGACGGTATGTTGAGGTGGTAATGAGACCGTCTTGGCATGCAAAAATGAAACACTTTCTACCAGACTTTAATCCGGGCGATTTAAGGAAAGCAAACGTTAGCTCACAATACATTGACTGAACCTTCACATTTCTGTGGAAAATACCGTGCATCCTCTTATCGAGGAGCTGTTCACGATAGTTTTTCTTTTGTGCTTTTTCAATCCAGGCTTGCAGAAGTGAGTACTCGAGATAGATAAGATTTGATGCATTTTGCTCACCCCTAATATTGAAGTCAAGTCCGAGTGTTTCAGCAGCCTCCTCCGCTCCTTTGTACAGAAACGCTCCTTTGCCCACTTCTCCGTGATTCCTGACCATTTTAAGAAGAGGGTCTCTTCCATTTGCAACTCTATGTGCTGTATCCAGAATAATTCTGTTGTGAAGACATTCAAGGCTCAATATTCCGCGACCTCCTCGACGGCGTGAGATGTACAGTCGCGGAATGGAAGACTTAACATGCGCACTTTTGTTCATGTGCATAACCTTTCTGGTCCCGATATCAAAGAGATCTGAGCTCGTTCTTCGTCCATGGAACTACTCCAAATGAATAGAGTAGTACCGTGACGGCAAACTTGTTCGTTGCAGATACTTTGTTCCCCGCCGACAGTTCGAAAGACCAAATCTGTCGTATGAGACGTTTGTATCTGCTTCGGAGAGTATCTTTTATAGATGTCATATCCTGAATGCGGCTCTGTGGCACGCCCAGGTGTGTATAAGTCTCTCCAGCGCAAAGGTCTCGTATGGCGCTTCTATCAACCTTTCTGAAAGGTGACCTTGTTAGTTGTCACACGATTTTTTCCAGATGAGATAGTAAATCTGGTTTTCCAAAGCGTCATCAATCTCTCTATGCACCCAACTATTTGCGGATGAACATTTAAGATTTCCAAAAGACAGATGATAAGCCTATTGGATGTCGAATCGAAAGCTTTCCGATAATCAATCCAGGCCATCGATAGGTCACGCTGGTAAAAGCTGCTTCTTTGCAGACACATCTATAGATGAGCAGGTTCTCCCGAAATCAGGCTACGCCTTTCTTTGAGCCTCGTTGTTCATACATTTCTTGCCACACAGGTTCAATTGCCCGAACAATCTTATCATTTAGGATAGCTGTGAATATCTTATA
>NC_046662.1:91660649-91671107 GCF_010883055.1 Belonocnema kinseyi
AAGGTTTTGATACAATCTGGTCCCGGTGCGGAATAGTTCTTCATCCCTCTTAATACTTTTTTCACCTCCTCGGTAGTGATGGGTGGGCATTCTTAATCAGGTCTTATGAAGGCAACACATAACTCCTTGAAGCTCTTTATATTCTTTGAGTCTTTGTCCATTCTATGCTGAACTTCGTAGACTTCTCTCCAAAATACTTCGACCTCCTCTGGGTTGGGTGGGTGTTCGACAGTAACTGGAGGGTCTTAGAAGAGTCGAGATGGGTCAGAGAGAAACTGTTGATTTTCTCTGACCCACCTCTCCCTCCGCTCTAGACTTCTCTTAGCATCAGATAGTATCCGTATTCTCTCAACAACATGCTGCCTGATGGTCAGCAGCTTTGACTTGTTAGGTGTGTGATAACGGGTCCGGAGTTCGCGTGCGAACTTTCGAAGCTTGGCGGTAAAATTGCTGCCAGATGTGATGTAGTCAATCACACACGGAATGCGGGACGCGTATTGTCTTCCCCAGCCTATCTTTTTGGCAAGTTGATGCATTCGTCTTTTGGTCTTATGATCAGCCGTTGATTTTGTTTTACGGTTCGCATCGGCCAAAGCTCTCGATACATTATACACACAATAATTGATAGCCCAGAGGTCGGATTCTCCGGAAAAATTTCCACGAAGCTCGTCATCCATTTCAGCCAGATCTTTAGGCTTGAGAGAAACCTTGGTGTTGATGTTTCTCCGGGTCGTAAATCATCGCTCTTCATCTATTGGATGCCTGCCGGCGGTTGGTCTTACTGTCGCCTCTCATTCTCTGTTGCCAACTTGTTCTAGCTCTGGTAAAGTAGGCGTTCCGCTTACATAGCCTCTTTTACGGAGTAGTACAGCATGGTTTCGCAGACGTTGCTGCGAAAAGTGCGATATCTCCGGGTGTTTCTGGCACCACAGAGCATGCAGCCGTGCCATGTAACCCCGTTCAGAGGCCACACTCGCATCGCAGCACTCTAGCAAGTCGTGATTCTGTCGCTCCGTCCACCCAAAGGTCGCGAGATCCCGCCGATCCATCACATTGAATCCATTTTCATTGGCTCCCCCAGCTCTAGATTGGTCGGCATTGTTGGCCGACACATTGTCGGGAGCCCTGCGCGTTCTGTTGTTTTGAACCGCACTTACTACAACTATGTTTCGTGTGGTCATTTTTGTTCCCACGAGAAGCTAGGGAAAGGGGTTCGTCCATCTTTGTAGAACCCCGCATGCAAGGATAAGGCTGCGTACTCTGAGAGGTCGCCCGGTATCCCAGAGTCACCGTTCTAGACACCTCACCCAGGTGCCATTCAGCTTTCGGCACGATTTTCACACCTCCGCTTCGGGGTTAATTCCTTCGGGACCACCCCTGGACAATTATCCGCGACTGCCTATTTATTTTTGTATTCATATTCAGCAGAAACCCTTGGTACAGGGACCCTCTATCCGCAACCCGAGGACGCGTTCGGTGGCTTTATCATAGGCCCTTCGGTTTGATTCTAGAGGAATCAAAACAAAACCGAATGGTGCCTATAAATCTATATATAGTAAATTATATAAAATGCTGTAATTCAAACCCATCATAAACTACAATCATAAAGTAAAGCTGAACCTTTTTTTCTAATTTGACATTAAAGAAGGTTCTCCAAGCATCTACGGCCTTGAAAATTACATTCTCATTGCCATAAGCGCGCTTCGCGCTCTGTTATTAGATTATACAGGCTCTAATTTTTAAAAATGTGGGCTTATCGGAAAATTCAGCTGAAATAGTTTTAAAATATATTTGGTATCTAGTGAAAATTTTTGGATCTATGAAAAAAATAATTTTTTCTATTTTTTGAATATTTTGAAATTTTTGAAAAATATATAACTTTTCTAATTTTCATCAAATTTCAGAAAACCAAAGAAGATAAATTTTTAATATAAAAATTTAATAGTTGGCATTAAAAATGGTGAAGATTTTAAATTTAAATACCTACTACTAAATTTTTTAATTGAAAATTCATCTTTTTTTTTTTGGTTTACAATTCAACTACTAGGTTAGATGTTTGAACCGATTTGTTAAAAAAATACTGAAAAATACAAACTTTTTTTTTCACCAAAATTTTCGGAAGAGATTGTAGGATCTATTGGCACGTGAAAGAATTCTTTTACAGGCGGAGAAGTTTTATTAATTTTCAATTGTTTAAAACAAACGATTATTTAAGAAAGAAAAAAATGTTTCTTTTTACTACCGAAAATTTTTTAGCGTAAAGTATACTTTGTAACAAAAATTTTCATAACTTAATTATTGAATTTCGATGAACCGTCCGCAAGTAATCCATTTTTTTTTAATGATCAAGAACTTTGATTATTAATAACTAAAAAAATGTTTTGATATATATTTTTGGGGAGTTATTTTTATATAAAAACGAATCGAAAACTGTATAAATTAATTAAAAATAGAACTATCGATTTAAAAGTGGCACACTTGAGATATTTGGACCACAAATTATTTGTCCATTTTCCTCCGTGCATACTACGGAAGAGCTTACGTAACTAACTTCGCGATTACGGTCCATTTTCTCGTGACTGATAATGTTAAATTGGATCCAAACGACAATGCGACTTGCGTAAGATTATCCTTAGTGCGGCAGATATAAAGTTTATTATAATGTTAATACATCTTTTAGTTTTTCTTAGAAAAAATAATAAATATTAATAATTAATTATAAAAGTAAACTTAATATAGTAAGAAATAAACAAATATCGCTCAGCGAATAAAACTGTTTGCAAGTGGAGATATTATAATTTCGCCCAGTAACATTTATTTTCCCGGTTCATAATGTACCTCTAACACTCTTAGTCAGCATTTGACACTATAGGAAACAGGAGATGTTACAATTTTACACTGCGAAATTGGTGCGGGGTGAGGCCTTATATTGGTATACCGGATTACTATTGCAAACTGCACCATCTAGTTCGTATCCCGCTACCCATCGCAGTATGAAAGGGGATAGCTTAAAAGTTCTAAACAGTATAATTCACCATTTACAATTCACATTGGGAAAACGTGAGATCTACCAGTTTTTAAAGGAAACCTTACAATGTGAAGCAGTAATGTGAGCAGTGTTTACCAACGCTATTCCACTCTACAATGTCAAACTCTAATAGCTGCTTTATGTGTTGCTGCAAATGATATTTCGACTTGTATAATTTCAGATTACTGGTTCACACTGCATTCAATACTGTGAAAACTGCTCAATTCACAGTAGGTATGCTTTAAACCTAAGCTTTACTTCCTAAAATTGTACATCTTACAGTATACTTTTTTCCGTGTTGATATGAGCTTTGACACACGTTTTCAAGGCATAAAAAGAAAGAAAGAGTTGGTTAGCCAGCTAGTTAAAGTAAAAATTCAAACAGAGCATTTTCAACATTTTTGAAAACCCTTTTCCAAGAATTAAAAATTCTATGTACATCTGTTTATAGTACTCCCAAATTTGAACAATTTATCCTCACGGCTTTTTTCGAAACAAATAAAATTGGAAGAGTTAAAGCATTTTCAAAATCTTAAAAAGACACGAAAGTGAATATTTTAAGCGAAACAACGCACGATATGAAAAAAATGTGAGAGGAGAAAGGAGTTTATTTTGTAGAGGCCTACAAGCTTATCATAGCAACGTTTTGGGCTTTCTTGAAAGATTTAAAATTCAAAATTCGATCACACAGAAATTAACGAAGAATTACTAATTTCATTTTTCGGTCAAACTATGAAAGATAGGAAAAAAGATGAAGAATGAAAAACTGTATAGCTAAAAAACATCTAAAAATTCGTCACAAATCACGTTTTGGTTTGACACGTTGTTTTTCTTTTATTTGCAATGAACAACATTGAAATTTGTTATTACTCTTTTTTTTTTTTAATGAAGACGCGTAGTTTTTGTTTTAATCGTGAAACCTGACATTTTATATAAACAAATTAAGTTTTGGAAATAATCCACGAGGTACAATAAAATGTTCAATAAAATAATTATTTTTAAATCATATCTTTGAATTTGCTTTTAACCTTTTTTTTCATGAGACACCTAATGAGAATTTGTTCGTTAAAGCCGAAAGAGTTTTAACATTCACTGAATTTCAGTTGTCGGTGTTTCGACCTTTAACTTTGATAATCCTATGTAAAAATGTGTGTGTGGGGGGGGGGGGTGTAAAATAAATGAGCTTGCGGCTCGAGATATATACATTATTAAGCGCAAAGCGCGAGTTTCAACAGGTGCGCGCCCCAGGCATGCTCAAACTTGTGGGCGAAGCGAGCCGCGCGCCGAGCGCGGAATGAGATTGTGCCCGCACACCAGGTAGATTTTTTTTGGTACACTCTTTCGGGCACAATATTCTATATGCACTAAAAGAAATGAATTGCTGGTACAATCATATTGCGCGTTAGATCAGCTATCGATATGTCTATTCCAGCCATACAGATTGCTGATCTAAACCGCCATATAACTGTATGAGCAATTCATTTATTTCAGTGTACAACTGACTAAACCTTAATTTCGAAATAGGTAATAACAGGGACTTTTTCTCTTGATTTGAAGAATGAACATTTCCCCTTTAAAATCCCATGCTCATTTGAGAAGCCTTTGGGAGCTCCGAGTAATGTTGACCGATTTGAAAAAAATCTGGAAGTTTTTTTTAGAAACCGAACAAATGAAGGGGAATTGATCACCAAAATTGAAAGTCGAGTTTATAGACAATCCTAGTATGTCGCTTCTATAGCCTAACCTTTCTCGATGTCCTTTTAATGTAATTGTATGGCCAGATCAATACAGTAAACTCATGATATAGAACTAAAATTTTCATGATTTTAATAAAACGGAATATTAACGAGAGACAGCTGTGATGTATTTTTTTTTATATAGTTATCCCGAATTAATTTAGTGAAATTTAGGTTTATTCATATTTTCAATTTTTATAGTACAAACAATTAACTCTGAATAACTTTGAATTTCTAAAATAAAGATATATTTAATAATGAAATCATAAACCGCTACTAGTGGGCAACCTACATTACCTAACGCATTTTTTTATTTGATAATAGAAATTACTTCTTGAGGTTACAGGTAAGTAAAACATTGTCACTATAGTTATAATAAAAAGATTTGGTGACCTAGGATGTCAATACACACTATTATGCTTTTCTCTGTACTCAACATCAGTACTGACACTGCTTGACATATTTTGAGAATTTTTGTTAACCCTGTGAGAATACAAATAAATATTACTGTTGAAATCTTATTGCCGGATAATTTTTATTATTACACATATCAAAATTCTGTAAACATACGGTATTAAAATATTTTTAGATCAACTATTCAAATTTTGTTAGCCATGAAGGTATTTTTTTAGGTTAATGGAATATTTTTAAAATTTTAAGCTAAATTCATTTTGATAAATTACGTTATTTTGAAAATGATTTTCTCTCGTCTCTAAAATAAGAAATTGGTTTTTTAAATCAATTAATATTTTATTAACTTTGTGACAAATGTGACATGCTCATTCTGAATAATATATATCGCATCTTATGATGACAGAAATATTTTCTCATAATAAATACCGATTTCTTTGTTTCAAAGAAATATTTGGTAAAAATTATGTAGGGTGCTAATCTTTAAGCCAAGGAATAACATCTTAAAATAAAGAAAAACTTTTACTTCACCCGACAGACATTAAATTGTTTGAAATAAATATTTTCTTAATTTAAAATACATTTCACTGTATCAAATACTTAATTTTTGAACACCAATATCTTATTTCACTCAACCAATAAAAACGTTCCTTAAGTCAGCTGATATTTCACTGACTGAAAAAATATTAATTCGCAACAATAATGATATAGTTATTGTTTAGATCAAACCATTTCTTCACAGATATGTTTCATAGGACGTATACAGTACGATAATTTCATTGAATGAACTCAATTTTCTTTGATTTAAGATGTTTTTTCACTGCACAAATGATGAGCTAATAAACTGGAATGGAAGCTTCTAATGTGTCCCCTAAAGAGTTTACATTTTTCTTGTACCTTATTCCCTATTTCTTTACACTCCCCCCCCCACACACGCATTTACATGGTGGTGGGAGGGGGGACCTACAGTTTAAGGTGGGTTCCAAACCACCTTGAACAACAGTTTTAAGTACTTATAGAAAACTTTTTTCTCTAGAGGTATCGGTCCCACAACTCTCTCACAACACTAGCTAGGCTAGTGTTCACCGCATGAGGCTGCCGAGGCTCTTCCAGAGTATGAGGCGAGAATCGAACCCGCAAGTCGACAGAGTGGCTCCAAAGCCTATGCTTTAGCTAACAAGACCATCATCCTACTGAGATAATAAACTGTTAACCAGCAAATCTCGCAGATTTTTATTTTATTTGATTTATTTGGAATAATTTTCCATAGCTAATTATCTAAGGAACAGGAAGTACAGGGTACAGTGAAAATATAGATGAAAACATGTGAATGAAAAATACCTTGATAATATTTCTTATGTTATATATTTTGAAAAAGAAACCCGAGGTGAGTATCGATCTCTTTGGAAGTGATATTCGAGGCTTGAGAAACTTTTTCGATAAAACTCGAAAGACCTCACTTCCTCATCGGATACCTAGCATCGCAAAAGTCACTGATATAAGTTTCGCGATCTTGAGAGCTGAGAAGATAGAAATCAAGTTATGTTAATTTACTTTCCATTTTTCTCAAATATTGTTCCTTCCTGAACTCCAGCGATCTCACTTCTACAGTCGAATTTAGTGAAACGTTTTTTTTCATCACGTACAAAATTTCATTTAAAAAATTATCAATTATGTTATAAACTATCTCAAACTAATTTTCTCTCCTCCCAACCTTTAATTTTCGAACATTTATTAATTAACTGCATTTATTTGAACTTTTAATACAACTTTTTATCACGTTTGTATAAATTTAATTGTGTTAATAAAAAAATTTATTGTTAACGTTATATCACGCATGATAAAAATTTTATGGCACCAATAAAGTTTAAATAAATAAAAGTTTAATAGAGTAATATATCGAGCAAATTCGAAGCGAATAAAGTAAATGGTAAGACTTTAAAGCTAAAATCTAGAGGAAAAATTTTTCTCGGTAGCTCATCCTCTAAAAACCTGATTAAACTACTAAAAGTTTGAAGTAAATAACCTTTCATTCAGTTTCATCTTGATCGAAACATCGTGATCCTCTTTGAAATCTGGTTGGAAATTAGCTTAAGATTAATTATATGAAGGAAATAAATGATTTATTGTTATACATATTATGATTACTATTCTGAGACAAGTTTTAGTTTGTTTGTGAAGTTTCTTTTGTTGAGGAAACAGTATTGAACGATCTCTTTAATCTCATCTCAATCGCAATCCTCTGGTAGATAGTATGTATAAGATAATTTTCTTTCCCTAATTCCTTTCAACCCATGACCCTTTTTCTTTCTCGCACAGGAACTTTCCCTATCTTGAAATTCAGTTCCGGCGAGCTTTCTCCCACGCAAGAAAAAGAAATGGCTCTATCGAGCAAACAAGTGAAATCATTATCGCGTACATAAAGACGTTGTTTTCCCGTCCGTCGATCCACCGACCCATTTGTTTATGCGAGACTGAGGCAAACTCTTCTGTCACCGCTTACAATCCCAATGAAAAAACGAGCCTTTCGATTAATTTTTTATTACTTCAGTTTGTGTAATTTATATCCTGATTTTGAAAAAAATTTCGTAACATTTTTTTTGTATTTGTAAGGATATGAGAAAAAAGGGCGGAAAAACTAAGTGCTCTAATAAACATTTATGTTCAGAGTGGTTGCGAGCGAAGCGAGCCGCGCGCGTAGCGTGCGATGAGAATGTGCCCGCGAAGCGGGTCGATTTTTTCGAATTAGAGTCTCATGAACACAGAGCAGAAAAATTTCTTCACGAAGAAGGTTTCAATATCTACATTTCTCACTATACAATAGTCAAAGAATTTCATAGGGGTAAACTACGCCAAAAGATGTTTTGATTGTACAAGCGAATGATCAGGAAAACAACAGCTCAATCAATTCAACGTCCTGCATTAGTTAAAAATTTAATTTATGTATTTCTATGAATATAAATTTATATGTCAAATATAATGTTTCTTAATATACGTATAGAAACATAATAAAATGCACTTGAGGATGGTTACCCCTTATAAATCAATTTCTCATGAAATTCCAAAAATCCGTCAAATTTATTGTATTATCGCGTGCAATATATATTTTTGCACATTTTTTTAGTTGAAAACTTCTTCAGGAAATTTTTCTGCTCTATTTTGCATGCGAAACTTACTTTATTTTGCAGAAATATAATAAAATGGAGTTAAGGGTGGTGACCCCTTATAAATTAATTTCTCGTGAAAATGCAAAAATACCGTAAAATTTATTGTATTATCGCGTGCAATATATATTTTGTCCAGATTTTTTGTGTAGAAATCATGCCCGCTCGTTAATTCCTTGTATAATTAAACATTATTGTACGGTAGTTTACCCTCCAAAACTTTTTTTGATCAAATTGACAAAATCACATTTTCTTTCTCTTATTGTGAGGACATTGTTCGAGTTGGTTTAATTGTGAAAGATTCTATTATTATACATGATACAACAAAATGGGTGTTTGGTACCATACTATTCGAGGGTGGTATTAACCCCTTGAAAACCATTTTGGGCGAGTAAGAAAAAATACGTTTCGCTTGGTTTTTCGAGTACCACAACATATGTGAGAACAGAGAAAATCGGAAGGCGACACTTACCTAGGGTTCTTTGTAAGTAAGTATGGAATTATATATGACAACTTTAGAATTGTTTGTTATACTTTCACTTCTGGCAACGGCTCTCACCCCGCCGAAAAACTTCCTATTTTTATTCATACGCTGGGCTAACTTTCCATCAACTTTTCTGTCATTAGCAAATAAACTGCCAAAATACACATATGTATCAGCTTGTTCTATCCTCTCATGACCTAAGGCAATGTTGCATACTCTTTGATTGCCCTTTCCTTTAAGCCCCATAATTGTTGTTTTAATGGCGTTGATTTTAAGACCCATGTTCTTTATGCTAGTATTTAGCATGTTCAACGTTGCCTGCAAGCCTTTAATTGGCTCTGCCATAACAACCTTATCATCTGCAAACTCTAACCAACGTATCTTCAGGATCCCGAAATATACACTTTCTTCATTAAGGAAGACGATTCTTGAACACTTATTCATGAATATAATAAACACCCTAGAGGACATAACCTATCCTTGTCGAGCATCTTGCCCCATATCGAAGCAGTCATTAGTTTCCCATTTACCCTTACACACGCTTTTCTAGTTTTATATATTGTTTTTATTGAATTCAGGATCCATCTATTGACTTTGCAATCTTTTAGGACTTAAAAAATCCTATTCCAATCCACATTATAAAATGCTTTATCCAAATCAGCAAATGCACAGAACAATGTTTGGTTATCGTCAAACTATTTGCGGTCATTTTTCTCAGGCTAAATATCTGATATACACATGATCTTCCTGGCATAAATGTACATTAAACTTCTCAGATATTTTCTTATGTTATTTTCATCACCTTATTAACATATTCAAAAAATTGTTTTATTTACGATACTTACCGAGCTGATACCTGTGTAATTGTTGCAGTTGTTTTTACCTTCCTTTACCTTGTGTGTTGAAACGACGATCGTCTTTTTTCACTCATCTAGAACTTCCCCTGTCTCGATACATAAGTTAATCAGCTTGCATAGCCTATAAGGTATGTATTCGCCACCGTATTCAATCATTTCAACGCAAATACTATCTACCCCGATAGCCTTAACAATTTTCAAGTTCTTTATTATATTCCCAATCTCAGAGGCACTAATTTTTTCAACCGAGTCATCTGACGTATCATGTTCTGTGTCGTAATTCTGCTGCCCTATAACATAATCTTCCAATGATTCCTTGAAATAATCTCTCAAAGCGTCTACAATTCCGTCTATATCATATATCATTTCACCCTTGCTATTTCTTATGCTGATTATTTCTGTACTACTACTTTCTTTTTTACTTTTTTTCGAAATTTCTGTACTACTATTTTCTTTTTTTTTTTTTTGACTTTCATTTGTACTTTCTTTCGAAAGAATTTTCCATTTTCTTCTCTTCTTCTGTTTTGATTATATCCTTGCTTTTCGCAAGTAGTATTTTCACTTTTCTGTTCTTGTCGTTGCAGGGTAACAAGGGGCAGCGTCGACCAGTTAACAGTCATTGATTTTTTTAAAGTTAATAAGATGTGGAATTGATCCTTTTTTTTCTCATTTCGAGTTCTGCCTTATTGTATTTCACATTTATATAAGTAGTAATTACATTAATAAAACAATAATTTGGTTATTTAATTATTTCTTAAAAGCTGTATTTCGTCGGCTC
>NC_046662.1:91671117-91711354 GCF_010883055.1 Belonocnema kinseyi
TCCTAAAGGGTAAAGCCGACTGCAGCTTCGTATAAAAATCAAAACATCTGAAGATGGCAGAATATGATGGTTTGCTTCTGTGGTATTTTATGTACTGGCCAAATCACCTTCAAACATATGTAGAAGGAAGAGTAAGTTATTTTGAATAAAAATAGTGATAGCTGTGATATAACCTCTAATTCGTTGACATTGACAGACATGTACTAGAAACGAACTTCACACAATGTTCTTACCGTACACATACAAGAAACCTGTTCTACTGGCCGTTTTGAAAATAATAATATTTAATAGCATGGACATAGGAAAACACGGTACCAGACATGCCATTGCGGGGGCGATGCAATGAGGGGGGAGGTCCGCCACCTTTTGATGTCCTGCGGCAAACATGGCAGCTCTCACATGTTTATATTTTCATGCACAGTTTGTCGGCAAAAATGCTCTAGCGCATAATCAAATGGCACATCGAAAGATGGCGGCTCTCCCCACTGATGGAATTCTCCCCCTTCCGTATATTCAACCCCGCTCACCAAGTTAGGATGACATGCCTAGTCCCGTGTTTCCTATGTCCATGTTTAATAGTTTCTTCCATGTAGCCCAGCCGATAAAGTGGCTATTCTACATTACCGATCATTTACGGACGGAACTTATGACATACGTGTACCACGTAAGCACTTGTAAACTATGATCTTGACCGGGCATACTCCCCTGGTGAGGTCTAAATTATTTGTGACGTTTGAAAAACTTAGGCTTGAATTAGTTCGAAACATTATAATTAGCTGACGTAATATTTTTTATCTGCCAAAATATCCAATTTTCATACGGTACGTATTGACATTAATGTTGAAAATCTTATCTTTAAAGTAGGATTAAAATTAGCTGAAACAATAGCTGAAATAAATCATAACATACATCTTTTAAGCATCCACGACTATTTGTACAAATTATACTTATTTCTACAGAGATTTACAAGCATTGAAATACAAATTTAATTTTTTAACATTTACAAAATGAAATTTAAATCAAAGATCTCTGTTTGATATTGTTTATCACTATTTGTATCATTATTAATGTTAGGACTATTGGCAAACTTTTTTCAGTCGAATAAAAAATACCATTCCAAAAATATGTTTCTTCGCGAATTATGTTGATTTTTTTATTGTCACCCAAATATGATCTGCAAGGTCTTTAAAATAAAATTGTGTCGGATATTGTAGACTTTTATGTTTCAAAGAATATTCGCTTTCTTGAAAAAAAAATGTTTACAGGTGACTAAGAACCCGATAATTTCAGAATGGACATCAAGTATTAGGCTTAATTGAAATCTTATGTCATTATTATTGTAAGGGTTCCAGTTAAAAAATTTGTTTAACAATATTTTAAGAAACTAATTGTTTACAGAATAAATGAGGGTACTTAGCAGAATGATGAAATTCGCGTAGCAATTAACGAACTAAAACAAACGTATCTAAGAAACATAGTTGAACATTACAGGTATTGACAATAACAAGAGCAAGGGTTAATTATATCAAAATGGAAATATAAGAAAATGCAATACGCTTTCAAAAGAAATAAGAAATTAATTCGTAAATTGGACAAGATATAGCAAGATATGTAAGTATAGTATTTAGAAAGAGTATTTAGAAGAAGTATTAAAATGTTATACGGTATTAGGAATAGAATGGGTGATATGATATGGCGTACGAACTCAAAGACGGTTATCAGAACCATTAAAAATACCAGGAATTATTAAAAGGTAAAGCTATAGAGCAGTACAACTGCGACATGGAAGACAATACGGCGGAAAACTCGGTTATAAGAATTTGTATCTCTGAGGCTAGGGATATCATTAAGAATTTATATAATCTTGAGGCTGTTGGAATAGATGGCATTCACGCTGAAAAACTTAAATACGGTGGCGAATATATAGCTTACAGCCTGTGTGAGTTGATGAATGTATATATTGAAATGGCGGACAGTTCCAGATAACTGAAAAAATTCGACCTTGGTCCAAATATACAAAGGAAAGGGAGATGGAAGCAACTGCAATAATGACAGAGGTATCAGTTTGCTAAATATCGTAAGCAAAATATATCCAAAAATAATTATTGATAGGGTGAAGAAAAGAACAGAAGAAAAGATCTGGGAAGCTAAATGTGGATTCATGACAGGAAGATTATGTGCGAATCAGATTTTTAGCTTGAGATAAATCATAAAAAAAGTTTGAGGAAAAACAAAAAGCTTTTGTTCAGTTGTTGATCTAAAAAAATGTTGATAAGGTGGATAGAAGTTAGCTTCAGTAAATCCAGAATGATGACGTGTTCGATATTCAGTAAGGTGTTAGATAAGGATTCGTTATGTCCTCTTGGCTGCTTATTATATCTATGGATAAGTGTTTGGGAATGGCCCTTTTCGACGAAGAAAGTGTGTATCTTGAATAGAGAAGGTACGTGGCTAGCGTTTGCAGATGATGAGGTCGTTATGGCAAAGTCGATCGAAGGCTTACAGAGAATGTCGAGCAGAATAATTAGTAGCATGAAGAGCGTGTGCCTTTAAATTAACGCAAATAAAACAAAAATTATGGCACTTGAAGGCAAGGGTGACAAAACAGTATGCAACATTGCCTTAGATGATGTGAAAATATAACAAGTTGGAAAGTATGTGTGTCATTGTAGTCTATTTACTAATGACGGAAAAATGAATG
Source organism: Belonocnema kinseyi (assembly GCF_010883055.1). NCBI lineage: Eukaryota > Metazoa > Arthropoda > Insecta > Hymenoptera > Cynipidae > Belonocnema > Belonocnema kinseyi. Next base: position 91,673,819 of record NC_046662.1, read on the forward strand.
GCGATATGGATACACAGAAAAAGAGTCATACTTCTATGATGGTCTTGTTTTTATGTTTGCCTTAAATTAAGCTGTTGTATAAAATTTAGCAATAATTATGTTTTAAAAAGAGCAATTAAGGGTATTCAATTTAAAACAAAACACAATTATGGCTAACCCTTAGTCTTTTGTATTTAAAACAAGCCCCAGTTGGTTTTCCACCTGAGGCAGCAGATTTAGGCTCAAAAGAAGAAGGCAATGAGGCTTGCTTTAGCCCTCAAGGTCTAGCTGTTAGACCTCTGAGTCTGAACAGTTATAACCAACTTGAAAGAATTGCGACGTCACAACAGCTGAGCGAGACGAGCGAGACGCGTCGTATACTCGTCTCACCTATCTGTTTTCTAATTGTTTGAGTAGATACCCTATTCACTGAGAGAATAAATAGACCATGGAATAACCTACAGACGCGCATCTTTACGTCTTTGGGCGGAGATACTGTCAAAGAAGGAGTTATCTGGATGAAATTGTCCAATATTGGAGCCGGCACTCAATTTTTTATGACGTTCAGGGAGTGTGCGTGTCAAGTTTCTAAGAAAGGCTTCCATAATTGCGCCCAATGGACGTAATTAAATTACGTATAAAGATAATAATATATCCAACAATCAGGATCTATCAGAGAAAAGTTTCTTTTATTTCGAAGAAACTATTTTCTGGTTTTAATTTGATTTATAATATATAGGATTTATTTGGGATATATTTAGCACTTATTTTAAATTTATAAAGTGATTTGCGGTGAGCCCACAGTCTGGCTACATACTACTTTTATGATTATGCCTTGATGTTAGCCCATATTATCGCTGCCGACTACTTTCGAGACTACATCGGGTCTAACTTGTAGTTCGGTAAGTAGTTCGTTTTTAAGATTTCAAGCTATGCTAGTTTTTAGTGGAGCTGGTCTTCTGTATGTTACACCTTGATGCAAGCCCACTTTGGGTTTCGAATCAAGACTTTTTTTTCTGTGGTATAAGAGAAGGTAGGCAGGTTATCGGCAGGGTAGGGGCCATTGCTAGAAGTAAAAATTTAAGAAATAAAGCTAAAATTACACTTTCTCTACTTTTCGGTAGCGAGGCCTGGGCGCACGTAGACAACGATTGAAGTAAAATTAACTTAGTTGGCGTGCAATACCTGTGCACTGTGTGCGGTAAAACACTGATGAACAAAGTGAGTAACAAGACAATCCTCCAAGCATGCGGTGTATAGGAGACACTGTTTGATAAATGTGAATGAAATTTGTTGTGATGGTTTGGGCATGTTTGAAGAAATGGAAGTTGAATGATAGACAAAACATACAGACAAAACATGTATATCGAGGTAAGGTAAATGGTATCGTACCCAGAGGCAGAACCATGACGGAGTGGTTCCAATGTGTGAGTGAGACCATATTTCGAAAAGGTATACAAAGTTATAGAAACACAAAAGCATTTCTGAGAAAATGTATGGACGCAAAGGAAGCTAAAGTTGTATGCCAGGACAGGAAAGTGTGTTGACAAATAGCCTCTAAGAATTGTGTGATAAATTGTTTTTGTGGAATGAGAGACGCCTTCAATGAAAGACCTTGGTTACTAATGGGCCCACATGGAAAGCTTTAATTGGGGAATGTGATTAGAGTAAAATTATATGAAGCTTTTCGCCTGCAGTGATTGCTAGAGGGATTAATCAGCGACCTGTGTCAGAGGAGTTTCTACCTTCCTGCTCCTTATCTTATTTTATTAAGGCTGTTAAGAGATTTAGTTATTAGTTTCAATCATTTTGGGGCAGGCAGAACAAAAATGTTATATTTTTACAAATAATTTTTCATTTTCACGCACTCTCTAAATCTGAATTAGTGAAAATTTCACTAATTAAATTAGTGAATGTATGGTTCACTAACAAAATAGTAATATTTTGAGGTTTGAGTTTTAAATAGTAAGTATTTTACTATTATATTAGTAAAATTTTTACTAATATCAATTAGTAAACATTGTTTACTATTATTTAGTAACTTCTATCTAATAATTTAATAGTAACCTAGCCCGACCACTAAATAATTAGTGCATTGTTATAATTTCGACCAATAAAAAGTTAATTCCTTACATAGAATTTTTCCATTTCGTGCCAGTCCATGGCGCCAAGCGATGTCAAGCCATTTGAGGTTAATGCTTTGTATCAGAAGAAAAGTGAAGCTGTGTCGAAATTCTTGAAGCGTTAAATTGTGGTAAATATGTGTATAAAGGAAAAAATGTATTCTGGTGTTATTGACTAAGTACATAATAATGACACTTCGTCCAGCAATATGAAAAGGTTGTTCATTTTCTGGACGCAGAAACTAATTATGGTACGAGTAGGCAAGAAATTGAAAATATTTATGGACCAGCGAGTACTGTTCGAAACTTAGATCTTCTTCGCGTACTACCGGAAGGGTCGAATACTGAAAACTTTATTGAGGAAGTGCGAAAGAAAGAAAAGAGGCCGTTCAGCTTTTCATTATCTGTGTAAAGGATCAAGCGATTAATGTATATTTTATCATATTTTGGAATTTATTAATTTATGAAAACTTTCCATCATTTAATTATTAAACGCTGCAACCACACGGACTACTAATTGCTTAGTGGAATTTTACTAATTGATAGAGGAATTTGACTACTTTCTTAGTGACATTTTACTATTTCATTAGTGGACAATTTCCACTAATCAAATTAGTAGTTTTCTACTAATCGTTAGTGACCGCCTTCTCGATAATTGAATTAGTGAAATTTCACTATTAATTAGTGAAGTTTCACTAATTCAGATTTAGAGAAGAATGTTCTGGTTTTAACCAAAAAAACGTTGTCAGTCAATGATTTACATTTTTTGCGCCTAAAATAAATTGTCCTTCACATTTTAATCATGTATAAATTGAAATTTTATGTTTAAAGAGCTATGAAAATATGACTAACGCTAAGACTTATTTATATTTTAACCGAATACAATTTTTACTGCCTATGCAAATAAAACACATCCAAGCACATTTCTATGCGTGATTAAAATATCAGTGATCAAGATAGTGGAAAGTCTCGTTCACATTTTGTACAAAAAACTTCCATAATTTAAAGAATTGAAAATTTCAAAGATTACTGTTTCCTTGGTTAAATTGAATGGAGCAAAAATTTTATTTTACTGAACTCTGAGTGAAAAGTATTTAAATAAATTATGATGATCGCTATTTTAGTAGTCCATTATATATCAAGGTTTGATGCTAAAACAATGATTTATTGCAGGTCTCACTAATCAAAATCGTAGCTTTGGCTCTCTACTATAGGGCAGTCTTCCGTATTTATCAGTGTTGGCTGCTTTTGCTCTTGAAATATTTCTGATACATACAAATAGTTAAAAAATATATTAAAAAAATATTATTAGAAGTATTTTATAGGAAGTAATATTGAAGAATAAGTGGTCTTTTATGAATTATTTAAACATTTCTCCGCAATGGTTTGCTTCCTGATCTATAAAAAAGTGATTCGGTTACATTAAAGATTATCGAGACCAACATTATTTCTTTCAGTAATCGTAAACTCTACACATTTTCAATTATTCAACCAGGCTGCCCCCTTCAATATATTTTTTACATTCTCGCAAACCCAATCGAATGCACTTCAAATGTGCTTAATTGCACCATAAAATAAACATTTACGTAATTTTGAAGAACTTCAAGTACACTCTATCACACCACTAATAACAAGTATTGCGGCCCCCTGATAACGGAGTTATCGGCAATGCAAGATTACTGGTGCAACAGAGCGTATTTCGGATTCAATCGAATTTTTTATTCGGGATTTAATATCTTTTCAAATGTCAAATATTCTAGCGGAAATTCACTTGTCTCCGGTTTTCAGGAATTATTTTTCTCATTTTTTATTACATTTTAAAATTTCTGGTAATGCAACTGAGTAAAAGGTAATTTTTAATGCATAATGGAGCTTTGAACACTAGCGTTGAACCAGCCCCCCTTCCCACAGATCTTCACCTTTGCACAGCAAAAAAATGGGATCATAGAACGATTTGAAAGTTTTATGTGTAAAGGACGTTGTTTGAGGAGACACAGGTATGTTTTCCTTATTAGCTATTGGCATCGCTGAATGTTTAATCTTGTCGTATCGTCGCATCGATCATGTCAAGAGACAAGCGCAACATCAGTGACTTGAGTAACACCAGTGTGCTCATGCATAATTCAATCAGAGTTAGACTAGAAACGTCAATACAGCTCGCAGATTATTTCTTTTCCCGGGCTGCTGTTCTCTCTCATTCTCTCCTCCCACTTTTTCTCTTTTTATCTCTTGCTCTCTTTCTCTCTTGCGAATACCCTCCCGCAAGCTCTCTCTCTGTCTTTCTCATTTTCCATCATATACCAGCATCTCTTTTTCGCCCTCAGAAACTCCCTCTCAGTAGCGTAACTAGAAACACACGTTATTTTTGCTATCAGAGGGAATATTGATGATCGAGGCACAACGAGTATTGTATCAATCGAAATTATGATAATTAATGAGTTATTAAATTACAATTGCAAATTACCGCTTCACATTGAAAGGCTGCATTTTGTTAGCTTAAACCACGCCTCTGCTAATCAATAAATGTTTGTAATGGAGATGCAAATTTTATATTATTTTCGATGCAGAGAGACCAGGGATTCATTATAATTGGAATTGAAATTCGTTATTCGCTGGTTACATACGTATACTTTTGAAGTTTTATACGTGCTTGTGAAAATGTTGCTCATTCCGTGTTAATGAAATACAAACGAATTGTTCAATACTAAAGTAATCATTGTATAAACTATGAATATTCTTGGTCGAGATATTTCCTGATGCACAATTTAACAATTGGTAGTTATCTTTTCATTTCAAAGAGAAAACTTAATTTGAAAAATATCATCAAGAATAAAATAATATTTTCGTTATAAAATTCCAAACTTCAATTTCAAATAATAATTCATTTTTATCTAAATTTTCAAAGGTCCGGATAAAAGAAGAAATAGGATAAAAAGAAGAACTTATGTCAAACTTTCTTAAAGAAGCTCTGGAAAAACAATTTCTTTGAAAGAAAATTGTGCAGAAATTAAAGATTGAGAATTATTGCTTTGCATCGAAGTTTCTTTTGATTCTTAACCTTGGAAATTTTTATTGACGAAGTTGACAATTTCAAATCACATTTTCTAAAGAAAATATTATTATTAAATCAAATCTATGGTCAGGGTTCTACCGGAAAATAAGAGTGGGAAACTAGAGTTTTTTGTGCTTGTAACAATTAATACAAAATATAGATACGTTCAATAAGAAACAACGTTTCAGATTTCAAGTTCATCCTTCAATTGGGGAGATAACGCTAAATTGGTGCTGCGTTTAAATTCGCGTACCCTTATTTATAAGGAAATTAGACGGTGAGACAATTAAAACTAGTTTTATTATCTGAATTCTTTCATAATATGTATTTGTTGAAAAATTTAAAGTCAATTGATTTTTCGAAATATATTCATTGCAATAATAGATTTAATTCTTTTACGATGATTTATTTGGATGAAAAGAGATATTTCGGGTTTCAATCGTGTAAAAAAATTACTAATTTTGCTGACGTTTCGTGAACATTGCAGTTCACTTCTTCAGGGCTGACTTGAAACTAAGGCATCATGTTACATTGTTTTTATGTATACTCTCTATGATGCCTGTGATTGGCCAGAGCGCCTCACGGTGGGGACTGACTGGACTGTCACAGAACAAATAGTAAGAATTCTCAACTAAAACAACATCCAAACCATATTTATATCATGTACGAAAAGAGGACTACTACTAAATAACCTTAAAGGCAAAAAGGCACCCCTCAGTGATCCAGGAGTATATAAAATCCCTTATTCTTGTGGCAAAGTCTATATTGTTGAAACCGGGGGAGCGACGATCCAACGTATAAAGGAACATGAGAGTAAAGTCAGGTTAAAACATTTCACGCAATAAGCACTAATTGAACATGATATTGAAATATGACATAACATTTTAGTTGATAAAACAACAGTCATTGCAAAAGCACACAATATCTTTTCAACAAAACATAGAGATGTAATCGAAATCTTAACACAGCCTGATAGCATCAATAGGGACAATGGATGTAATACCAATCCGATTTGGTTTTCCGTCCTCCCCGAACAAAATAACCTGATACCTTAGTTCCAGGTCAGCCCTGAAGAAGTGAACTGTAATGTTCACGAAACCTTATTAAAAAAAAAATGTTCGTGATATCAATGAGCCTTTTATGCGAAAATGATCTACGTACTGAACGACCCGTGAGCGAATAATTTTGCGCAGACGTAAAATCGCATGCGATTGCGTACCAAAAAGAGAAAAATCAGTTGCTACAAATCGTCATTACAATTACGAGCTAAATTGAATTGAAACTTCAATCAATTATTACAAGCCAAATATTTCAATAACATTTTTTTCGATTGCATAAATAACGAATTTTTTAAAGATGTTTTGTATTTTAAGACCTTAAATAAAACATTTTTTATAAGTATAGGTTTTTTAATGTTTCCACTGTGTACAACTTTACTGTCTGGAAAACTAGATTTCTGTATTAAAAATTATTCATTTTCAATTGATTTTAACCTAAAATTGTTTTAATTGGGGCACTTTGAATTAAAAACATGAAATATCTGAACTTTGTAAAGACAAAATTGATTTAATTTGAACGTTATAGTTCAAAAATATGTGAATTTTCAGATTTCAGAAAATTTTGTGAGGCTAAAATTTCAACATTTTTGAATTAGAAACGTTTTAATTTTATTTAGTTAATGCCAAGAGTGGTTTTACTTATAAATTTTTGATAAATAGATATGGTTATTATTATTAGATTTAATATTAATTTAACTAAAAGTTGAGGAAAATATCTATGAACAAACCCGAAACGGCCTAATAAGGTAAAGTATTCTTTCGGCAGGACAAATCGAAACGAAAGAAAATTGTCAATTGCATGTTAATATTCTTCCCTCGCGCAATGAGGTAAAAGTTTCAACTTATGGCCACAAATGATGAAAATTTTTGTGAGTACAGTTTTTACTAGTGAAAAATAAAATTATGAGCACAGAAAAATGGTTTTGAGGTTATAATTGGTTGAAAACTTGAAAAAACCGCTTTTTGTATTTAATTAGTCGCACATTTTTGAATGGAAAATATTGGGCCTAAAATTTTTTCCTCTGGAACCGACGAATCATGAAATTATTTGTATCCCACAAAAAAAACTTTTTTATCATGTACAAAGCAAGATATTTTCTTTTTTAAACAGTTGCTCGCACTTTTTTGATTATACAGAAATTTTGCTCGTCATATAACCCAATAATAGCATGCTTCTTTAATTCCAGCTTAAAAAATGCAGATACTATACATTCAATTTTGTCAAAAAAAAGTACAATCAGTTAAGTCCAAAAAGTGTTTTTTTCATTTACAAAAAATACTACTTTCAACTCAATTTTTAAAAATGTTCTAATTTTGTATTCTTGTTTAATAATAAAAATGGTATGTATAGAAAATTTTCTATAATTTTTTGGTTTGTAGAAAACTGGTCAAAAAGTTGAAAAGTTGACGTCGATCCGCAAGGCTAAAATATTAATCGATTTAAAAAAATTGTTGCGACTCGATTTGTTTTTCCAGAAGAAAACTTTTCCGCACTAGGCTGTTGTATCCAGTTTCTGAAATCTTTTGCTTTTCGGCCCACCATTATAAACAAGCGGTCCCTAATACGCTAATGTATCAATAGTGGGCCATCCTTCAGGAGTGGTTCCTTTCTCCTTTAATTCTTGTCTAAAAATGATATCAAATATTTAATTTCTCCTTAAGTGTAGTTTCTTAAAAAATAAAATTTAATATACTATAAAAATGGTTGTTAATAGTAGATATTGTGTGGCTCACTTCTTATTATTCTGCACGTTTAATTTTCAGTACCTATACATTTAAGAATTTCCGAAGCGGTAACAATAAAATTTAAATATTTATCAATGATATTCTGTGAAATTTAGGTTAGAATACGTTTCCTGATGAAAACCACATGCATTTGCCATGATTACGCCATTGGTAGTTTTTTAATCTCTTTGTTCCTCGCGCCCTCGCGATATACCAAAGGGGCTGTTTAAAGAGAGGAAAATGGAAAAAGAGCAGATAGTGTAAAAAGAGAGAAGAGCGTGGAAACCCAGAAGAGAGAGAAGGGATAAGAGAAAATGAGATAAAAGAGGAAAAGAGAGGGTTGATAGGGTTAGAGGAGCTCCCCTCTTGCCTATTCGACCCACCATCCCCACCAGATCTTCTTTTATATTTTAATCAACTAATTCTGCGCAATGCGTACATTTATTGCGCCCTTTTGGCTACCCGCACATAGCCCCGCAACCATTCCGCGTTTTAATTGCGAGATGAAGCTCGCTGCTTATTCGATGGGATTTTTTCCCAGCCGGCCAATGAGAGCTCGATCATTGCACGAATCGAGCGCGTTTTAGCCCAGTTAATTTTTCAACGGAATATTCAGCGCGTCGTGTCTCGACGCCTTCAGGGATGCCCAGCTTTTGAGAGCGGCTAGGACTGTTCACTTTTTTATGCATTTCCCTCCACGCTTTTTCACAGAGCGCTAATCGTCGAAACTTATTTCTACTGGAAAATCTCCTAGTGGTAATTACTTCATTTTGAGTCACGAAAATACTTAGTTTTCCTGCACAAAATTGTTGAGTGATTCTCCATTTAAATACTTTAAAAGCACCTTTATACTTTTGTGTTTTTTTTTCATTTTCTTCTTTTAAAGGACGCATGGGAAGTCAGTAATTAAATTTGTTCTAAACCTAAAGTTTTTTAAAGCTAAAGTTTAATTAAACTGCTCTATTGGATAAAGGAGATGAAAATTAAATACAAATTTAAAATAAGGAGAATAAACACAGTAAAATATTTCAATCTTTTATACTCTTATGTGAAGCTTCTGCCTGAAAAAAAAATATATTTAAGAACTACCTTCATCGAAATTTATACCCAAGTCTTCTTTCTTTATCTCTATGAATATCTTTTGTTATCAGGAAACGGGAGGGATACAGAAAAGCTGTGATGCTTCCTTGAAAAATATATCCATTTTCTACCCACGCTAATAGTATTATTTGACAGAACATTAGCGTAGGCCTGTAAGGAAAAAATATGACAAAAAACCTTTAAAAACTGAAAATATTGTCTTAATTTTGAGATATAAAAGATGATGGAAAGCCATGTTATTTGTCTGAGTGATGTACTAATTAATAATTAAAACAATGGATGAGATGTTAAAAATGACATACTTCAGACCGTACGATTAAGGTGTTGAAAGAATCCTTTATTCAGATTATTCGACGTTTCGAAAACTATACGTTTTCCTCATCAGGATAGAGTCGTGTATATAAAAGTTCCTTATATCATTTCGAGTATTTATTATGTATCCTTAATTCTCCTTTTCTCTATCGTTCTTCATGTTATCTTCATTTCAGGTTAATTAAATAAATTATATTGTTTATTAAAAAAAAACACACACACATTACATTATAACTCAAATATAAAAAAAAGGCAGTACTTTAAAGACTAAATTTTGGTGAGATGGAAACAAAAATACGTTTTGCTCCATTTTTCAAACGAGAAAAAGAGAAAGAGTCTTAATTTTGTAAGTCTAATTAATAATACCTATAACTTGTACTCGTTTCCTAAATTAATCGTTTTTGATCAATTTTAGATCTTAAAATAGTGAAATTATTTTTAGTTATTCTAGAGAAAAATAAGTAAATCAAACATGATGTGGAAAACATGGCGTAGCAAAAATGCTTACAATTATTAATTCACCTGATCAGTAAAATGTTCTTCATTTTCAATCAAAACCAAATCACTAACCGATACATCGGATCATTAACATTATTTTGATAATAGTGAGACTTTTCTATAGCGCCGATTTTAAGGCTGACACTGGGTGGGAACTAACTCATTATAGCCCGCTTCGCTTTTGTTTGTTGAAGTCTGAGTGTTCGCGTGAGTGACAACCGCAGATCCCGCGCACCCTGCGCAGCTCCTGTTACACTAACTTGCGGCGCGGCGTCAATTGTCGGAAGGTCTATAGAAGGGAGGACTATTGAAGGGTTTCACCATTTAAAAAAGAAACTTTGACAAAATGTTTCGACAACCTTTCCTCCAAACCACTCTGGAAGATTATTACAGTATATCCCCAGAAGCCCAAAAGAAGTGAATCCAAAGTGCTTAAATCTTCTACGTGGAATTATATGAAAGCTTGATTTTTTAAACCTATTGTGCCGAAAACTGAAGGAAATTGGCCTAGAGCTGTTCTTTTTTTTAGTTAAGCACCGCACGTACAGAGGGAGAAACCAAGTTTCTATATGCAAATCTATTGTTAGCCTATACTATTTATTCGATTCGGAAGTTTTGTTTTGAATGAAAGCTTTTCAAACTTTGAACAGATTTATGTGCATGGATTTTAAATAAAATATACGGTTAATTTTGTATTAATCAACGAAGTTGACATATTTTTTTTTTAACTTTTCAGGAGCATCATTTCTTATAAAAGATTTTCAGATTGCTCAAAAAAGGTATTATATCTGTACTTAAACTATCTATCAATAGTTGACAGTGTGTAGGATTAATTTAAAAAACAAATTTATTACATTATAAAAAAATGAAGGAAGAAAAGTTATTTTTCGGGATTAGCACTGTTTCGCTTAGTAACATCTAGACTTTTGGTATAAAATTCTATTTACCAATTGTTTAAACAATTTTTATGAACAAATCAATTTTCATAACAAAAAATTAAGAGTTTGTCTATTTTTCAACGTATAGGCTCAAACTTCTCACAAAATCAACCAAGAATATATACTTGATAACTTTTTGCTAAAATGCTTTTCAAATTCCCAAGAATTATTTATTATCAAACAAATTTTCGTCAAAAAATTTAAAGTAGGACTTTCTCCGAAAGAAAAAGTTAAACTTTTGTTTAAGAAACCGACTAAAAATGTTTTTCCGATGAATTTTTTTAAAGATATTTTTTAAACTGACACAATTATTAATTATTCAAAATATATTTATAAAAAATTTCAGATTTCAGCTATTTTTTAAAGAAGACGCCCAATTTTTGTTTATGAAAACGACTGAGAATGACTTCGATTTTTTAATTTTAATTTTTTTAACTTTTTATAAAAATTGTTAGAATCTTTAATAATTGTTATGAGTTTGGAAAGAATCATAACTAAGAGTCATCAAAAAGACATTATTAGTCGATTGAATAACCAAAAAATGAACGTTCTTGTTGAAAAATAAACCAAATATGAATATTTGAATGAAAATTGCTCAAGTAATCAAAACTTGTGGTAAATTTAAAAAGTATCATAGCAACAAATTATCATTAAGATTTTCTCAGTTGATTCCATTAACTACCTTAGCATATTTGTTGAAAGATAGCCGAACTGTAAATGAGTTTTTAAAAATTGTTTGAACAATTGCTAAATCGCACCTAATTTGAATAAATCATAATCTTTTTAAAAAATAGTACTTATAAAAAGTTAAAAGAAATATTAACTTTATTGTTGAATACAAAATAAACCAAATTTCTTATTAAAAGTCCAAATACACACATCATTTCGAGTTCTTAAATGTTTTTATTAAAAATGACACCCTTAAAATTAAACGAATAGAGTAGGGTTAAAACTACTTTCTGCACAGAAGCCTTCTTCGCCGAAATCAGAGAAAAAGTCTGAGATACAATTCTTAAGTTATGATTTTTTCAAAAAAAAATTCAGTAATACTTTTTCATTTTCCCACCGTTGGCATAATAATTGTCGCTTTTTGATCATTTTTTCGTTCCGTAAAGTGGCACATTATATGGCTAACCTTCACAACTACCTTAAAAAGATTATATCGCAGCTGCAATTAAGATAGTTTTCAGGAGAGGTAAAGTCAGTATCTTTAGTATCTTTAAAAAAATTCCAAAATTACCAATATTTTCTGTAATTTCTGGTATCCAAAAAGTTTTTTTAAAATTTTTTCTTCATCTCAATATTGGAAAAATATTATATGGGGCACGCGCGTAAACTTTGCGGCTCACCTTCAGCTTCGTCTTCGGCTCATTTTCAGCTCCATCCACGGCTCGCGTTTGGCTTACCTAGGACTACGCTTTCGTCTCGCTTACGTCTCACCTACTATTTCTACTCAAAGCATTTCCCTCGCCTACAAAACGTCAGTTTTAAACGCCTGCCACATAGACCACTATTTTAGGCCCAAATATAATTATAATATTTTATTATAATATACTAGTTTGGATTCAGAGAGTAAAGTGGTTACAATTATCAAAGCTCTTTTGTAATTTGAGCAACAATCCTTGGAAAGTATAGGTCATTATATCCCCCGCTAATAGTTTTCTTTGACGACCCACTAGCAAAGGCCTTTAATCTATCTTCCTGACTCAGGTGCACTTATGTCTTCCTCTTTCCCCCGTCTAGGTCGCAAGAGTGAGCCAAGTGACGAGCAAAGAGTGTAGGGTAACACTCATGTCAGATACATGATCTGTACGGGCTAGTACACATTTGTTGTCATGCAGCATGTAGCATTTGTGGCATCGTGTCGAACGCGACGACGTACATAAAGACCAACACAATGGGAATTATCGCGAAAAGTAGAAAGGAAGTTGGCAGAGGCCCGGTTTTTAACGCGAGCGCTTCGCAACACCCCGCCATTCCCTGTGTGTTTTACATAGTCGAGGGTTTGTTCTTCCTTCTTTTCCCCTCTTTCACTCAACCCTCACAACTCTCCAGTTTTTCCTAGCTTCTTCCTTCTTCCTCTTTCACGATTTTGCGACTCTTTCCTCTCAAACAACCCCCTACCGCCGCACTCCTACTTTATTCGACCCACCCTGGCCTCTCTAACTCACTCATCCCTGTATTATCCAGCAACCCCTCTCATCGCCGCTTTTTACCCCCACCAGGGTCGTTGACTCTAGTAGTAGTGGTATAACTACTACCACTTCATCGTGGCGAGGCATCCTGCAAAAGAGGGAAATGAAAGCGAAATTGTTCGCCAGTGACTCCCCGCGATTCCCGTTGCCAGCAGCCACCACATCCAACGGGGGTAGTTGGCCCCCGACCTATCCCCTTGTCATCAAAGTCCCTCACACCCACACATATTCTAGAGCAGCCACCCTTCGGTGCCACCCTTCTAATTTTTCCACCCCTTTCACTAAAATTAAAATCAATAGTGGCACCACGTGCCGGCTGCCGGGAATCCGCCGGAAACACCACCCTCATCAACCGAACCGAAGCCACCCCTCGGATCTGTTTTAAAATAGTACCATCGTCGGTCTACACCTCGACGCCATTATCGTGGTCGAATTGAAATATTCACTCGTCCAAAAAGGGACACTGACCTATCCCCCTCTACCCCCAATAACACTTCCAGGAAAAAACCTATTCTCTCTTTCAGATCAGAGATGTCATAAACCCTTCTGCCTTCGCTCATTACCGAGTCCTTATTCTCAACGTCTTCTAAGAATAATGTTTGAAAAGAAAGAGCAGATTTGATATGGTCTTCCAGACCAATTCCCTTCAATGGATAGATTTTTTATCTGAGAATCAGATAGGACATTATCTGAGGACTGTATTATTTAAGGAAAATAATTTTTGTCTGAATTAAAAAACCCTCTGCTTTTGATAGTAATGATTTTAAATTCCAAAAAGGCAGTTTGTCTATGTCAATTTTTAATTTAAGTATATATCTTTCGAAGAAAAAATGATTATATGTTTACTCTATGAAAAAATAAAAAGTTATTAATAGATGTAATGCTTTCACGATTATTCATTTTGAAAAAAAGAGATATTTTGAGTTCCAATCATGTGAAAAACTAAAACAATTTGCCGACGTTTCGTGTCTACTTCAGGGCTGACCAGAAACAGAGGTATCAGGTTATGGTGTTCTTATGTATACTCTCTACAATGCCTGTGATTGGCCAGAGCGCCCCACCGTAGGGACTAGTCGAACCTGATTGGCCAATCAAGTCATTCTCTGTATACCTGTTGAATCTAGCTTTTAAGTTGTTTTCAATCCAATTTTTCTCTCGATTTGATTTTTTCAAAAGAGTTCTATCGACGTTTTAATCGATTGCCTTGCATTCTTTTTTATGGCCGTTTTGGCTATGTATCTTAGTCTTTCAGTTTTATAAGAAGGATTACGATAGATTTCGAAAGCTTGGAAAAATTCTGATTTGTTTTCACTAGGTTTGAAATCAATGCAATATTCATTCTATGCTGTAATAAATAGAGGTTTCGAAGATATAAAGAAAATTATTTTCATGCTCGAACCAAGAGAAAATTGTATGAAAACAGCTTTTTGATCAATTATAAAGACCGACTTAAAATAGTGGCACACCAAAACTAAGCTGTTCTTACTCAGTATGTGAACGTCCGTGAAGAAGGGGATCTCCTGGGAGCTGAAATTTACGTCAGATAAAAGAAAAACTTTTTTACTCTAAAACAACATCTTAAAAACCATTAATTGATGTTAAAACTAAAAATAGTCTTTTTTTAGTGTTAGTTCCCTTCTTTGCAGACGGTCGCATATTTTCCCCAAAACTTTTCATTTCAAGGAATAAATTTTCAAATAAAAATAAAATTGCTCGATAAAGGATACATTTCTTCTGTTAATTATTTTTGCATTAGACTAATAGTTTTAGATGAAAAATCAACAAAATGAAATTTTTAATTAAAAGCGGATTAATTAAATTAATGCCTAACTTTGGATGGCGATGAAAAATCAAATTTTTAATTTAAAAGAAGTTAATGTTCGCTTTCTAGATATTGAGTTGCTAAATCAATAAGAAAAATAATGTAGGTTAACAAAATATTATGAGATTTCGAGGAAATGGATAGTGGAGTATTCTTTTCACATGAGGGGCAAGTTATTTTTAATATTGGACAGCCATAACAAATCAAATTGAAAATAATTAAGAATTCATATTTCAAATATTAAATTCTTAAATCAATCCAAAAAAGTTTTGATTAAAAAAAATTATTAATTTTTGAATAAATACAGGAGAAAGTTTTTTCTGTAGAGGGGACCTTTTCCTCAACGTTGGACAGTGGTGACAAGTCCAATTTTCCATATAAAAATTTTAGAAAAAATTGTTCTAGCTCTATAGTTACTGAAACGATAAAAAATTTGGATATAAAGATATTATCAGGTTTCGATAAAATAGCGGAGAAAGATTTTTCTATCAAAAAACACGTTTTTTCTCAACTATGGGCGGTGTTATAAATCCAATTATCAATGCATATAAAGAAAAGTGAGAATTTATATTTCGGTCCAAAATTTATCAGCCCTCATAACACAGGCAGCTTGTTATAGCTGAGAACACAAAAAACGTAGATGACAATTTTTTTTATTGTCTAAATTTTCCATTAACTAAATTTCAAAAATGCGTTTAAGAAGCTGTGACTTATTTCTTTGACCTTACTCATGCCTATCCAGAAGATTATTTACCAGTTAGATGTAGTAGTAGGCCAAAATTCCGTTTTTAATGATTACTTCTATGTGTCTGTTCTTTACCACGATTCAATATAGCGAAGTAATAGCTGGGAATAACTTTATTGTCTTATTTTTTATTTTTTAAAAATATAAAAGTTATGCAACTCTGTTGGTGTAAATGGTACACTGCACCATATATAAGGATTTTTATCGGAGGTGGTGGCTTCTATCAGGTTATTCCTTTCATAGTTCGATATAATTAAATAATAGCTCGAAACCACCTCCTTCTGTTTATTAATTCAAAAACAAAAAAGTTAAAAAAGTTAGGAAACTCTTACTGAGTGAAAATCGAAATTGTTTGGAACACGCAGTTTCGCTAAAAAGTTTTGTTTGTTTGTTGAAAAGGTCGGCAGCCGGCCGTTTGCTGGCTGGGCAAACCCTGGGTATATTTTATGTTCGGGAGCCGACCAGAGACTAGTCGAGATACTTCTTTTGTAGAAACTACAAATTTATTTAAAAACATGGCATTATAAATGACATATTACCGGATGTTAAAGAAATTATCATTTTAAAAGTATAATTCAAAGATATATTAGTTCAGTAGCACAGAAATGAGCTTTTTGAAGTGAAACTTCTTTTTGGACGGGAGTGAATTAAAAAAAAAGACCGAACGTAAGAACAAAGTCTCTCTTTCTCTCTGCACTCTCTTACCCCGAGATCTCACCATTATTGGGTCCGTCTCATGCCACACGCGGCAAGTCTCTCTGCGGCAAGTCACACCTGCGGTATGTTTCATATGTGGCACGTCACATCTGCGGCATGTCACATTTGCGGCTTGACACATTTGCGGAATGTTTTATCTGCGGTATGTCACAGCTGCGACATGTCACATATGCGGCATGTGACAATCCAGAAAAAACGTTCGAGCCCATATTAAAATATTAAAAATGCAGCAAGCCTTCCCGGACTAATTGTTATATCTGCGGCATCTCCTACCACCGAAAAGTCTCTCCAGTGTCATCTCTCATCCGTGTAAAAGTTTTCAGGTCCACATCAAAGTGGCAAAAGTGCGGCAAGCCTCTCAGGACTGATTTTCACATCTGCGGCATCTCTCGCCCGCGACAAGAATCCCCAGAGGCATCTCTCATTCGAGAAAAATTTTCCAGTCCACATCAAAGTGGAAAAAATACGATAAGCCTCCCAGAAATAATTGTCACATCCGCGGCATCTCTCATTAGCGGCAAGTCTCCCCAGCGGCATCACTTTCATAAGAAAATTTTGTAAGCACTTCCAAAGATGACGAAACGACAGCAGGTCTCCCTGGCGGCTTCTCTCTACCAAAAAATATTTTTAGTACTTCCATAGCTGGTAAAACTGCTGCAAGTCTTCACAACGGCATCTCTCCCCCAAGTAAATTTTCTAAGTAGTTTCAAATATAGCAAAACAGCGGCAAGTCTCCCCAGTGGCACCTTTCTCCCAAGAAAATTTAATCATGTACTTCCAAAGATGGAAAAAAATGCGGCAAGTCTCCCCAGCAACATCTCCCCCCAATAAATTATTTAAAATATTTTCAAAGATAGTACAATTGCAGCAAATCTCTCCAGTAGCATCTCTCCCTCAAAACAATTTTTAAATTAGTTCCAAAGAATGTAAAACTGTAACAAATCTTCCCAGCAGCATCTCTCTTACAAGAAATTTTTTTTAATATTTCCAAAGAGATTTTTTTTCCAAAGAGTTTTGTCATCTTTGGAAGTACTTAAAAAATTGCTTTGTGGAGAGGTGCCGAAGGGGAGACTTGCCGCAGTTTCGTCATCTTTAGAAGTGCTTCAAAATTGTTCTTATAGGAGAGATGCCGCTGTAGAGACTTGCCGCTGATAAAAAATGCCGCGGATGTAACAATTATTCCTGGGAGGCTTGTCGCATTTTTTCCACTTTAATGTGGACTGGAAAATTATTCTCGGATTGGAGATACACTGAGGAGACTTTTCAGTGTTGGGAGATGTTGCAGATGTCACAATTAGTCCTGGGAGGCTTTCCACAGTCTTAATATTTTAATATAGACTCGAATATTGTTTTCGGATGCGAGATGCCACCTGGAAGACAATTAGTCCAGGGAGACTTGCCTCAGTTCAAAATTTGTTAATTCTAGATAAAACATCTTTTGGAAGGGAGAGATGCCACTAGGACAATTTTTACTGGAGAGACATTCCGCAGATGTGACAATCCGCAAATTTGACATGCCGCAGAAGTGACATGCTGCATGTGACATGATATGGACCCCCATAATTCCGCCACTATACCACCCTGCAATACACATTTTTTCAATTCTCCAACTAAACATTTAACTTTTCCAAAGTTTTAACTCATTACATAGAATTGTTATTGATTTTGCATTGTGCAATGTCATAATTGTTACAATGTTCACAATTTCCTGTTTCAGACAGTTCTTAGTCTGTAAACTTTCAAATTTACCGCTATAAACGGCGTTCTCTGCGTCTGCATGGTCACTTAATAAATTTATTTTTCTCACCTAGAATAAAAATGCAATCATGATTCTCTCGACGCATCATTTCCTCGTAGTTTACAGATAAAATCATGATCTGTTATTAAAGTCAACCTAATTTCAAGGACCAGTTGTAAATTCCAAGTAAACAACATTGTTGGGCAAATAAATAGTATTATAAATAAAAACTTTTGTTTTCGTTCGTCTTAACCTCAAATCATCACTTGGTCTCAGCAATTAATAGAATTGTTAAGCATCACTGATTAACAGTCTACGTCAATCTACCAGCGAAAACTTGTAAACTTGATTTGCCTTTTAAAGTTCACCTTATTCTTTCCGTTGATCCGTAAAAGACAAATTAATTTGCTAATTACTCGCCTGAAGAAAATTTTTTAACTGCTCTGTCGCATAATTACTCGCCAGGACCTGGTCGGTAATAAAGCCGAAGCCCGAGAACTTTACCGTGACGTTTTTAGCCGGACCTAGTGAAGCTTCCCCGGCCGAATGCCTGTTTCGATTTTTGCACGGGTGTCTTGATTTAATAGAGCTAAGTAATAGTAACAATTTGAGGTTAAAAACTTCGTGAATTCTTAGAAATCACATAATAATTATAAAAGAATAAACCCAATATTTCACATGAAAATTTTGTAATTTCATTACAATTCAATGGCTTAAGATGGCACCAAAACACCTTTATAAAATAATACACGGGTGATTATATGTATAACGCAAAATTCAATTTTCCTGGTGTTTAAAAAATTGGTTTCGTACATAGACAGCATGAATATACTTTAACGAAGTAATTTCTATGTAGGTTCTAAATAAGCAGCAATTTCAATGTAATTCAGACCTTACTTTGACGCTAAAAGTGTCCGAAATCGGCCGTTTTTCCACGTTTAGCGTCAAAGTAGGGTCTGTACTTAAGATAAATTAGACCCTATTTTAAAGCTCAAACTACTACTGTAGGACTTGTGGCATCCAAACAGTTTCTCTATAATATCCTAACAATACAGATCAATAAAAATAAGATTTGTTATTTATAAAAAAATGGAATAATATCAGTGATATAAATATCAAGGATATTCGCAATTATTTTGTAGACATATTATTAATAGAATTTTTTTATCATGATGCTAAGGAATAGAGCACAGAAAAATCTGCAAGTAGTAAGAAACGAACCCGAGATTGCACGCACACACAGAGTATTTACCAAACGCCTAACACCCTAACCGATTCAACTAACGGAACGCGTTAGGATATCCTCGATAAAAATCATTAGCACTTCTCCAATAATTCAAGGTCCAAAATCTTTTTAAATCCAAAAAAATTATTCGAATAATTAATTTTTTTTAAACATTCTGTGTCGTTAAATATGTGAAACGATTTTTGAAGAGTTCAATATAGATCGGTTCTGTTTTTTGGAAGTATTCTACGTTATACGCTTTAAAAGAACTTGAGGCCTAAATATTCAAATTTGATTCTGTATTATTTATTATTTAAATGAATACAATGTCAAACTTACTGATTGAAACAAAAACATATTTTCATCTCTTTATTAAGCAAACATTTAAAAAAAAGTCATCCAGTATCATAATTAATCCACTTATACTGAAAAATGCAAATATGGAGTTAAAGATTCAATCTAATATTCATCAGGAAATAAGTTTATATTAACAGTAACAGTACCCAATTATCTCTTCGTCTCAAAATTCGAGATGAGTAGTCAATTACTTTTCACACATTTTGCTGCTCTTATTCTGCAATAAATATGATAAAAAAATTCAAACAGTTAACATTTTTAACAAAAAGATATGCCGTTTCCTCATAAAGCAAGTGGTAGACACGTAAATAGTAATATTCCTCTAAAAAATGTTTCACAAACTCTCAATTATTTTTGTTTAATAACAAAAATGGCCAAGCCATTGGAAAAGTGGTACTGTTTCTTGGAAAAAAATGATTTTCTCTATAATATAATGTGGCAAATAAATTAATCGTAATTCTGTGATAAAAATTTAATGACAATCTGTGAATTTAATTATAATTATCAAATATATATTTCAATATATTTTTCAAATTTTTTATTTCATACATAATATTTGTTGTTAGTAATAAAAAATATTTTATTGCTAACAATTTGTTGTGATTTTTAATCACCTACATGACTGTTTAATACACAAACTTTCATTAATTATTAATAAAAATGTTTTTAATTACTCATTAATCTTGAATATTTAGTAATTTTCCATGATGAATATCATTCTCATACAAATTTTCAGCATTATCAGTTAAGAGAAAATATTTTTCTGTAAATAAGCATTGCAAAAAAGTATTGATTTATTTATAAATAATCAATGACAATTAGTTTAAATCTTGAGTCAAATATTTTTTTTAATTAAGTATACATTCAGTCATTAAGATGACCAATGAGTTTAATTAACCTAAGCAAAAAATAATTTTTACTTTATTTTCATGAAGTTCGAACATTGTAGGCTCAAAATATTTAATGAAGGGTCATTATTAAAGGGGAGGTTAAACAGCGTCAAAGTAGGGTCTTAAGTTATAAAAATGTAGGCTCTAAAGATTCAAAGTAGCTTCAGAGAGGTGTCACAGCCTCAAAGTAGGCTCTAATTTTTCATTCTCTAGTAGTTAAAGGTTTAAAGCAAGGGTTATAAGTTTAAATAGCGTCGAAGCAGGTTCTAATGAGGAGCTGCAACTTGAAAGTAGGGTCTAAATTTTGACTCGGGAACTGTCAAAACTGGGAGCCAAAACTGTCTATTTTGGTGGCCCGATCTCAAAATGGTCAAGAGATGAATTCAAGTAGACGTAAATACCTGTGATGTACCTAATTATAATAGATCGCGAGTTAGAACCTGTCAAAGGTGACCCATTTCAATCTGAATTTACAGGTAAAGACCCAGAGTTCAATTTTTTGTAAATAGCTCTTTTCAGGGTTGTCAGAAAAGAAAGTTCCGACAGAATGAATATAAAAGGACTTAATCCTGCGTAAGTTAAAAAAATGTTCCTATTCCCAATAGTTCACGAGTAATGACCATCCAAATATGTCTATTTTTTTGTCTTTTTTCATCGAAAATCCGAAATTCGTGTTGTTTCGGTGAATAAAGACATAAAGAGGCACATTTGGATGGTCATTACTCGTGATCTATTGGAAGTAGGAACATTTTCGTTTTTTTACTTACGCAGAATTAAGTGCACTTGTATTCATTCTGTAGGAACTATCTTCTGTGACAACCCCGAAACGAGCTATTCACGACAAAATGAACTCTGGGCATTTACCTGTAAATTCAGTTTTAAATTGGTCACATTTGGCATGTGCTAACTCGCGATCTAATATAGTGAGGACGTTTTTATTAAAATTACAAGTATTTACGTGTACTTTAATTCATTTGTTGACCATTTTTATATCTGGCCTTTAGGATTCGAGCTACAGAGAAACAAAAAAAACATGTGATTTTTGGCAAAAAATTGAAAAAAATCGGGGGTTCTTGAAAGGCCGTAACTCCGAGACTATTGGTGATATAACAACGTCTTTTTAGTTTTACGCAGAATTTTATCCCTTCACATCGCTCGTAGTATTAGGTTGATACTAACATAGAGCTCAATGTTAAAACATGTTAAAAGTTGTACCCAGATGTGTCCGTCATTGACTGAACTATATGTAAAAAGTAGATATTCTCGAAAATAGTGCATTTAAGCGTTACCAGCAAATTAGAATTGATAAATTTGAAATTCGTTTGTTGATCAATCTGAAAATCAACTGATCTAATGGTGAAATTTTACTTGGTCAATACATGTCAAGCAACGAGGAAGGTATCAAATAAGTGTTACCGACTGCACTTGTAATATTTAGAATAAATTCCGTAATAAATCAAGCAACTAAAACACGAAAGAACACGGGACAGCTGTCAGTTGGCGAATAGGAAATATCGGTTATGTCAAAAGTAATTTTTTTATAAAACCCCGAGTAAAAACATTTCGTCTTGAGTTGAATTGGCTCGTCTTGAGTTGACTTGGCTCGTCTTGAGTTCGCCTCCAAGACGGCTATTTCTCGCTTGCGGCCAGGGGCAAGACTTAGTAGTCGCAAACGTAAGTCTTGAGTGGACTTGTCTTAAAACCAGAATTTCAAATCTTGAGAAGTAAGCAGAATTTTTTCTAAAGAAAGTTATATGACCAAATTTCGGGCTTTATTATTTTCCTGGGTCAAAATTACAAAAGCTTTCTATTTTGAATTTTGTATACATTATACTTCAACCTCTACTAACAATGGACCCCACCGACAGGGCCTGCGATTTCCAGGAATCAGGTAGCTAGGCTGGGGCTAGGCAGTTGACATCTGCTAAGGATTCAAATTTTACGATCGATAAAACTTGTAATTTTGTAATAAATGATTCGCTCTTTCAAAATTCGGAACATTTCAGTTACAAGAACTGCAGGCATATAAAATTATCCGTAAAAAGATTAAAACTGTGATTTTATACAAGTATCTAGTGAACTGTTGGCGATATGAAAAAATAGAAAACATTTTTAGATTTCCCATTCAAAGAACATAATTATTGTATTCAAGCAAAATTTTTAATGCATACAAAATAAATAGCATAAAAATAAATAATATAAGCATTCTGGTCTAGGAATGAATTTGTAAATAATATTAAAACTACTGCAGAATTGTCTGAAAATCCAGTTGAAATATAAATTATTCTGACGTTTTATGCAGATATCTTTTGATAATATATGTATCAAAATGTAAAATTATACTTGGAAACTAGGTTCATAGATTTTACAAAATTGATTTATTCAATAAAACTCCAATAA
The DNA here is from genome assembly GCF_010883055.1 of Belonocnema kinseyi. NCBI lineage: Eukaryota > Metazoa > Arthropoda > Insecta > Hymenoptera > Cynipidae > Belonocnema > Belonocnema kinseyi. The sequence continues at coordinate 91,696,694 of NC_046662.1, forward strand.
CCAAGGATAAAAATGACAAATATCTCACTCTGCATAAACTCAATTGATTTATGTCATTCTAGTTAAAATTGTAAAGTTTATATATGTAATTGCGATAAAAAGTAGGTGACCTAGATCAGAATTAATCAGATATCTGGTTAAATATCGATGGGTTCTACGAAGAATAGGCTATCTTTTCGTTACCGTTCAGAATTCATTTAGCTAAGATTTCAGGAGAAATAAATAACGTATTATTTTTCGAAATATTTCAACAAATTCAAAACTTCAGCCTTTTGTATTACAGTTTGAATACAGTGTGAATACAGAGTCGCGGAATGAAATGACCAATCATGTTTCCCTGGACGTTATTTGACTCAGCTGTTGAAATGCATTTCATAATATTTAAATTAGTCGTATGCGAATTTCATGGAATCATTTTGGAATACAGATGCGGTGTACATCGTACAACATTACACATTGCCGGGTTGTTCGTTAATCAGGTGTGATCAGTTCCGTTGATGTATTAATACAAACATATACACGACCACGTATTACCGAAAATGTTTTAAACATTTTAGAGGCGAATTGAAACCTGCTTAGTATAGCACAGGATAGACAATCAAATTTATAGAACAAACAAGAATTCATCAATTACGAATATGAAATAACGAAAAAAAAATCATAATAATAAGTGAATCGTGCGCTCAACGAACATTAAAAAGTTGAGGGTTGGTGTGAAGTTTTATTTTATTGGAAACCAATATCGGTTTTTAAAAAGGCTGTAGAGAAATATTCAGAAATTTTTATATTTATCGCTGAATCTCTCACAGGAGAATAAACAGTAAAACGTTTTGTATCTTTATTGGAAAAATATTATGTTTGAAGAGAATGAAATTCTCGATTTTTAAATTGATTAAGCGATTCACATAGTTGCTATACACTTTGTTTTTTGTGATTCCGAGTTTAGGGCTTTAATATTTGGGAATTTTTAAACTGGAGTATCGAATTTAAAATATGGAAAATGTGATATAATTAGTGCTGTAAAATTTTCAGACATTTTTAATTGGAAATTTTGTCGACTATAATATAAAATTAAGAGTTACTGCCTGCGTATTATCATGATTTATAATTGTAAAATTTTACATAAGTTAAAAAAACAAAATGAGTATTTAATTTTTTTAAATATTAAGTGTCTCGTCCAGAACTTCGGGATGAATTCAAATGTTTTTCATTAGCTTGACTAGTCGACCGAACTTTCAGAACGACTAGTCCATCTCATTTTTCAACTCCCCTAATTTTTCGGGACGACTGGACCTAGCCTAAAACAATATATGGAAATTAGAAGTTATCGATACAAATACCATAAAATTCATTCAAACATTAATTTTAACATACGACACACATTTTTAGCCTAATACAGTTAAACTGTTCTATAGCGCCGATTTTGGGGCTGACGGTAGTTGCGAACTAACTTATTATAGCCCCTTCGCTTTTGTTTGTTCACGCTTGAGTGCTCGCTTGAGTGACAACCGCAGATCCCGCGCAACGCGCGCATCTCTTCTTAAATCTACCTGCGACGCGGCGTCAATTCTCGGGAGGGATATAGAAGGGAGGGCTATTAAAGGGCTTCACTGTACTTGTCCAGTTATGCAGAAATCTAAAAAGATCCGATCTGTTCTCAAATTTGTTTATTAAAATTAGAAAACGTTTTATGATTATAAATTGCTGTTAAACTGATTATATTTTAGTCTGCCGATTTCCAAAATGTATGTATTTTGAAGCTAATGATACAAAAATTTAGAAATATTGTATCTATTCTGATTCCGTACCAAATAGTAATTACGGCGCTAAGAAGTTACAATATTTTATAGTAAGACTCATTTTTAACAAAAATGAACGGACAATACTATTTAGAAATCCTTCATAATTCTGATAAATTATAAATATTATAAAAGGTATTATAATATATAAAAATATGAAAACATTTAAAATCAAAAGAAACACGGAACTTAAATTTGTTAGTTTACTTAGAATAATGAAACTTATTTCCTATACAAAAAATCTTGTTAGTAAAATATTTGTGTACAATAATAATAAGAAGATAACCGAAATCACCACTCTATTCTCTTTCCTAACAGTTTATAAATTAATACATTATTTATTAACTCTACATAAAGAACGGTGTAACAAGATCGCTCGAAACATTCGCTATCATTGTTATTAAAAACCTGATTAGAGTTTCATCACGTGAAGATGTTTAATTCATTAAATTTGAAATTTTGAAAATTATTTCTACAAATAACCGCTTTTAATAAGCATATTAGAATGGATTAGTTTAAATTTCGTGTATTGCTCAACTTAAAAATCAACTGCTCTAATGTTGAAATTTTACTTTATTACACTTCAAGCAGCGAATTTGAGCAAAATATCAAATAATCGTCATTCACTGGACTGGTTATATTTGGAATAAATTTTGTGATATTTTACGCGAATGAAACATTAAATAGCATATCACAGTAATAGGCTAGCGAATAATAACTTAGAAAATATCAGTAAGGTTGAACATTTTTGTTATGTATTTATAAAATTGATATTGTTTTTTGCGCCATTGACTGGGCATGGCTGCTTCACTCTTTGGTTTGATCGACTTTTGTCGTAATTAGGGCTTGCTGATGAATTTTGTATTGTTGTTTATACTCTCTAAAAATAAACCAGTGAAATCTCACTGAGTCGAATCCCAGCACTGATTTAGTCAGTAAGATTTACTGGCTTCTGAGTACTAGTAGTCATCTGGATGTACGGTTTGTCGTCTGTCAGCTGGTTAGGTATGACACTTATCATTCATCACTATTGCGGTAAAAGTTACAAAATTACCTTTTAAAAAACGTGAATTGCTCTCACAAGAATAAATGAAGGCCGGGCTGCAGTATTAAAGCCAAACCCAAGTTAAATTAAATTCAATTTTTACACATTTCCAAATTTATTTTTGTAAAATTTGAGGTAAATTACCATTATATTTCTATGTATGTATTTTTGCCTAAGAATTCTAAATACATATTATGAAAATTATAAAAAATTAGCTTTTGGGAGAAAAGACACAGGCTTCAAAAACATTGGATTTATCCCACTTTTTTGCCTAAATTATATCTACAAATTTCCTTAGAACTACTTCACGCTAGGATGTACTTTTTCAATTAGGAAAACAAGAAAATTTAAATACGAATGTTTCAAGACTAATGCATCTTATGAATTGTAATGATATAATTTGATAAAAATTATTCGTTTTTCAGGATAGCTGCGAATAAAATTTTGTGCAAGATATTAAATATATATTTAAGTAATCACGATAAATGAAATTTGTACTTTATTTGGAAATATTTAAATAAGCAATCTCAGACCGCGGTAAATAAATAAATATAATATACATTTGATATATATATATATGACAAATATTTTGAAAAAACCATTAGGTTAACATTTTTCAAAAATAAAATGTAAATATGATTCACTCAGAAAAATAATACGGGAAAGATGAGTAAACTTAAATTGTAAACTGATTCCATTTAACATAAGCAAATTATTATCCAAATGAAACGAATTTCATTATCACATATACTTTATACCATGCAGTGGTAACCATTCTTGTGCTGTAAAGGTTCTTCAGTTTATATAATCAATACATATTTAGAGTTAACTTTGGTTAATCTTGAAGTATTACAGAAATAATATTTGTTTCTGTAAGTATCTGATCTGGTAATTATTTCATATAAATGAATTGAAAATGACTGGTTAAGAAACGTAAAAGGTACTTTTTACCCATTTAAGTAATCATTTCACTACTTTCTGTAGGTATCAACAATAACTAAATAGTACCTTACACTTATTGTGAAAATGTACATGTTCCGTTGTTATTTTTTATGCGTAAGGTAAGAAATTCAAAAGGTACACAGTAATACAAGAATCTGGATTTCAGTAGGAAAAGGCGGTTGACTTTCAGATGTAACCAAAACGATCATTCGCCAGTTGAAAATCAACTGATGATGATAACATGACTTTAAGTAACGCGCTCGGTTGAAAGTGAATTGCTTGTACGTAAAATGTAATTTATAGATTAATTTAAGACAGAAAGATGGTTGACTTTCCGTCAACGCATGCGTTTGAAATTAAACATATGGATAAATTCAAGTCAGCTGATTGTTGAAATTCATGACACTTATGCGCTATCGTTCAGTTATTAGGAACATGAAATTAATATATAATTAAAAATTGAATAATTTTAGAAATTACATTTTTTTAATGTGGGCATTAAATAAATTATTCATTATACCTAATAAATCAAGTTGTTTTATCCTCCAAGTCGATGAGATTAGTAGAAGGAAAAAAGAACTTAATGACACTAAATAAGGCACTTATATCCATTTCAAGCTATCAGGTCTATACTCTGTTCCCTGAGAGAAGATCCTCTAGGCGCGCATATGGGTTGGCATTTCTGGATGGAGGAGTGTCCTTGCCCATTTTTTTCACACGGAGTTTATCAAGTTCTCTTCTCATTGGTCCCTTGGTCTTAATTTAATATTTATTACTTTCGTTGAGTTTCCTTCTGAAATAGTTTGAATGACTTTTACGAGATGTTATCTATAAAAGAAAAGGACCTCGCCGCACGTAGGTCTCGAGTTACAGGGGTCTACGGTAGCCACTTGAGTTTTTGACTCAGTCGCTCTCTTTTGTAATGAAAAAGTTAAAAATTGATAATTCTGCAATCTCCGACTTGAAAGTAATATATTCAGAATCTTCAAATTATTCCGATTCCAACGATATGTAATTTTTCTATAAAGTTTGAAAATTGAGGAAGTAAGCAATATCAAATTGAATATTGAGCTAAAGTTTCTGCGATTAAACTTCTTCAAATTTTCGACTTTCCTAGACAAGCAATGTATCACTGAAATCGGAAAAATTCGTAGATGCGGATTATGCTATTTTCAAATCGCTAATTGCAAAGTTTAAATTCTGTACATTTCCTCACTTTGACCTGCTGTAGACCAAAGGACCCCTACTGGGGTAACCTTATCCACACTGAGTTTGGCAAGTAAACAGACAAGTAGTAGAAAACATAAAGCCAGTGTCGTAAATCAATCAAAGAAACTAGTTTCTAATGAATTTGAAAAGGTTCACTTAGATTGGCTGAAACATCTCAACAAATCCCGTCTTTTTGATAAATTGAACAATGGGCTGCGCGAAGAAAACCAAAATTATTCGTTCTAGAGAGTCTTCTCTCAGGGAGCAGAGTATAAAATCGCCGAAATCCGCCTTAGTACTTGCGCATCGCCAGATTGGATTTCGCGCACGCCTTTCTGTCAGCACAAATTGAATTTCAGATCACGCGAATGAAAATCATACCAAACTCAACATACCTTTCCGTTAATTATGATATTATTCGTATATCAGATATGAGACACTAAACTTAAGTTCCATTTCTGGTTGAAATTAAGTGACTTACTTAATTTAATGCAAAAATAAAATTCACCTACATTTAAAATGCATCATCTTGTATTACTGTGTATTTATGCCAGATGCACTATTCATTAAAAGCATTATACACATTTTTATTTGTGGGAATTCTTATTTTATTCAGTTCAGTATATCGTAGATACGCGTAAGATCTACCGTAGAGAAAAGGTGTACGTTACGATACTATCAAGTGACCCTGATAGCAGGACTTCTTTAGTCTATAGCAATCTTCCTGTTACCGCTGCAGAAGGCTCCCAAATTTGGCGGATTATATGCACTGAGCTTTGCGAAAGCGGCCTTCCCGTCGCATCGGGAGTCTTCAGCTCGTTTAAGCCTCGCTATATACCCGTTTTAAAAATATTTCTATATTAGATATTATAGAGAGCAACTACTCAGTTGTAACTTAATTTATGAGGTTTTTGGAAAATTTACAAATGAGTTCAAGAGATTTGAAAAAAGCTAGCATTTTTCCACAATTTTATACCAGTGAGATGCTGCAAATGAATCGCGGTAAATAAAAAATAAATAAATAAAAAAAAACACTCACTGATATTTAAAAACTTTCACTTTTCATTTAAAATTAAAATAATGTATTAATAAGCAGCGATTTCAATGTAATTTAGACCCTACTTTGACGCTAAAAGTGTCAGAAATCGGCCAGTATTCCACGTTTAACGTCCAAGTAGGGTCTGCCTTTAAGACAAATTAGACCCTATTTTAAAGCTCAAACTACTACTACTGTAGGACTTGTGACATCCAAGCAGTTTCTCTATAATCTCCTAACAATATGGATAAATAAAAATAGGATTTGTTATTTATCAGAAATAATGAAATAATATCAGTGATATAAATATTAAGGATATTCGCAATTACTTCGTAGACGTATCATTAATAGCATTTTTTCATCATGACGCTAAGGAATAGTGCACAGAAAAATCCGCAAGTTGTAAGAAACGAGCCCGAGATCGCACGCACGCACTGAGTATTTACCAAACGCCGAACACCCTAACCGATTCAGCTAACAATAAACAGTACCCAATTGTCTCTTCGTCTCAAAATTCGAGATGAGTAGTCAATTATTTTTAACACATTTGGCTGTTCTTATTCTGCAATAAATATGATAAAAAAATTCAAACAGTTAACATTTTTAACTAAAAGATATGCTGTTTCCTCCTAAATCAAGTGTTAGACACGTAAATAGTAATATTCCTCTAAAAGATTTTTTAGAAACTCTCAATTATTATTGTTTAGTGGCAAAAATGACCAAACCATTGGAAAAGTGGTACTGTTCCTTGGGAAAAAAAGATTTTCTCCATAATATCATGTTGCAAATAAATTCACCGTAATACTGTTATAAAAATTTGATGATAATCTTTGAATTTAATTACAATTATTAGATATATATTTCAATATATTTTTCAAATTTTTTATTTGACACATAATATTTGTTGTTAGTCATAGAAAATGTTTTATTCTTATAATTTGTTGTGATTTTCAATCACCTACATGAATGTTTAATGCACAAACTTTGATTAATTATTCATAAAAATGTTTTATAATGACGTAGTAATCTACAATATTTAGCAAGTTTCCATGATGAATATCATTCTCATACAAATTTTCAGCATTTTCAGTTAAGAGAAAATATTTTTCTGTGATTAGGCATTGCAAAGAAGTATTGATTTATATATAAATAATTATTGACAATTAGGTTAAATCTTGAATTTAATATTTTTGTTAATTAAGTGTGCATTCAGTCATTAAGATGACCAATGAGTTCAAGTAACCTGAGTAAAAAATACTTTTTACTTTATTTTCATGAAGTTCAAACACTGTTGATTCAAAAGATTCAAAGTAGCTTCAGAGAGGTATTACAGCCTCAAAGTAGGCTCTAATGTTTTATTCCTTAGGAGTTACAAATTTAAAGCAGGGGCTATAAATTTAAATAGCGTCAAAGCAGGTTCTAATAAGGAGCTGCAACTTCAAAGTAGGGTCTAAATTTTAACTCGGGCGAATACAGCAATTTTAATAATTATGAAATTCGCTACGTAAGATTATCACTTTCCTATAAAAGAACTAATAGTGTTTATTGTAGCAGGGAAAAATAGAAGTACCATAACGTACTAACCAATAAATAGAATAAACTTTTCAGAAAGGTTGAAATAACAGCCATTTTTTATACATAAGTGAAGATAGTAAAACTATTCCTATTTTGCCGTAAGATGCGCTTGTCACACTAGTAGGCATCACGGCAAGATTGGATTAAAAAGCTATCGCGACAGGTATTGCTCACTACTTTATCGCACGCTCTATTCGTTAGGGTGGTAGGTATTGCAGCAATATTTGCGTAAACAACTGGCGCGAAAGTTAGTGCCCATAATTTTTGTCGTACGCTGCACATTTTAGACTAGTCGACATTACAGCAATATTAGCGTAAGCAGCTAGCGTAAAACGTAGTGGCCAAGACACCAATATGTAGTTAACATAACTGGCAATGTTAGTTTTACAATAATTCTAGTTGATATTTATGCAAAATTCTTTAAATTGCAACCTTTTTATAATTTAAATCTTACCGCAAAAAGTTTGTTACCGTAAAAGCAGAGACTAGTCATCATTATATTGACCAGTGAGTTTGGTTAGTTTTACAGCAATTGTGATCATAGTCGCAGATTATTTTCCTGAGCTATTGTTGATAGAAGATCATTATATTTCCATGGATATTTTAAATATCAAAACGATAATAGGGGATAATAGCATTTTTCTCTGGTAATCGGTTATTTAAAACAAATATCATTCAATTTCAAAAAGTAAAATTACAATTCTGAACAACATGATGTTATATTCATTTTTTTATCAGAAATTGATATATGGCATTTTTCAACCAAAATTCAACGGTTTAAATATCTATACGAAAATATTATATCAATTCTGAAGTTAAGATGGTATCAATTTTCGTCAATAACCAAAATTATTGTCCTTGAGTTTCTTCTACTATTTTATATAATAGATGCTATAAAATAAAATGATTTATTTTAACTTAAAAATTGGGCTAAACTAATAACATATTGATTGTGAGTGTGTTTTCTATCTATAATAAATTATTGTTAGAATTATTGTAGTCTAATTTATCAAATATCAAAATTTATGTAATCTCACACAATTTCTTATAATATTTACAAAATATTATAGCTATTCGAATTCCTGAACAAAAAGTAGTTACAGTGCGAAGTAGTTACAGTATTTTATAGTAAGACTTTATCGCAAGCTTAAGCGCGCCTAGGGCGCGCGTCCGTTGAGTCTCGCGCTTTACGCTCGATAATGGATGCCCTCGCGCTTCTCGCTCGGACCTAATTACACCACGCGCTTTGCGCTTGGATATTTATTCTTCGCATTTGGACTGCTTCAATAAAACTTGATCAAAAAGATCTCTTTTAGATGGCAGTATTTATATACGTCTTCATATTCTGAATTGCCTACTTAATTAAGTATAGTCAAAGATTAAGTTTCTCAAAACTTTGTAGGCTTTGAGGTACATATTATCATCGTGACACTCGCGCTGCGATCGATTTCCGAAAGACATTTGTAAATAGGTTTTGTTTAATCTTTTTTTCTAGTAACTTTCGTAGTTTTTATTTTATTTTTTTATAATTATTTTATATTTTTATTTTATATTATTATTTATTTTATTTATTATTTATTTTATATTTTTATTTTCAATGTTATTTTTCACTAAAAGAACAAAATTAATCAATTTATTCATCTTTTTCTTATCCTGCTTAGTTTAAGCATAAAATAGAATTTTGGGTTTTTAAATATTTTTGGGGCAATCAAAATTTGAATTCTCCATTTTCCGAAAAAATCCAAAAATTTCTCATGACAATCTTGTAGGGATTTTGAAAAAAAGTGGTTTGAAACATTTTCAAACTGCGCTCACTTTTTGAACTTTTATCAAAAATAGCTGGTTAACGAACTCGTCCTTTCTTTTAGGACCTAGAAAAAGTATGCAAAAGATGGATTTGATCCGTTCATTTTTTCGAGAGTTATCGTGTTTACTGATGGACGGTAGGACGAACAAACAGACCGACACACACCATCGTAAAAACCTGATTTTCGGATTCAGGGGGTCTCGAAACGTGGAGATTCGTTGAAAAACTGTGGTGTCAAATTTCGGACAATTTTAATACTTTCGGAACTACTAGCCAAACTAATGAAAATAGAATATTCCATAGCTAAGGGCGAAATTGTGTTAAGTAAAATATTGTACATCTCATTCCGAATTTTGGAAAGGCAAGGCACTTTGAATATTAACATATGAACCTAATATTTGACCCAATAACGAAAATGTACGGGTGGAATCCCACCAAAATCTCTAGTTGTTAGTAGTGTTCCGAAATTTTACGTTGCTGTACTTGGGTTAATCAATGTTTTTTATCATTTAAAACTTTGAGAAAATTGGTACCCTTAATTAATAATATTAGTGAATTTAAAACTTCCATTTTACTTAAACTAACATATTTCATGTATTTTTTCGTGCTAAATACGAATGCCTACAAATTTGAAGTGATTCCGACTGGGGTCATTTAAGACTGCTAGCTACTTCCAACCCTTTTTGAACGGATTTGGGGTCATCTGATTGAGGGATGGGACTAGTGGAAAAGCTGGAAAAGGGGTCGGTGTGCCTTCGAATTCAAAACGATTCTGATTGGGGGTGAGGACATTTACAACTCTTAGGCGCCCTCAACACCCTTCTAACAGCTTTTGGTGTTGGCGGCGTAGTTTTAAAGGAAAGGTGGGGGGGGGGTAATTCGGGATAACTTGGAATTCGAAAAGGTTTCAATTGCGGGGCACTTACGACTCGTAGGCCCCTGTCAACTTTTCCAACTGTTCCACAAGGCCCCCTAAATCATACGCCCTCCCACCTACAAAAGCCGTTGGAAAGAGGTCGAGGGTTCCAGCCTGTCAAAAATGATCCCAAGTCGGGATCGTTTCAAATTTGAAGGGAGCTCCGAGTCATATCAGTGTATTTGCAAAACCATAAAAGGAGATCGATATTTTTGAGAGTGAAAAGCTCGAAAACTGTAAGAAAGCCACACTTTTTTCGGTCAGATTAGTGTTTAGTATGAAAAAATACATAAAACATGCGAGTTTAAACAAAATCGAAGGTGGACGACTTTTTATGCAGGCTTACTCTTATAAATTCTAAATATCATAAAAGGTACACTATTAAAAATGTTTGGAAATTAAGAAAATTTCTACAACACATCTACATTACAAGAGCAAGGTAAAATTGCAAGCCCAGCATTCCAATACATGTATTAGAGCATTTTTATGACAAAAATTGTGCACAAGAAATTATGGGAATTCATCGAATTCAAGGAATTCACGGAATTCATGAAATTCACAGAATTACTTAAATTCGCAAAATTCATGAAATTCACGAATTTAATAAAAATCATGGAAATCAAGGAATTAAGCAAATTTAAGGAATGTATCAAATTTACGGAGCTACGAAATTTGCGGAATTCGAGACATTCTCAAAGTTCATGGAATTCGCGGAAATCACGGACTTTAAGAAATTTCCAGAATTAATGAAATTCATATAAATCATGAAATTCACGGAATTCAAGGAATTGGCGGAATTCAGGAAATTCGCGAAATTCATGGAATTAAAGGGGATATTCAAAGAGTACTAGGTAATTTTGGAGATTCAAGAACAAACTATAATGGAGATAAATTAGTTGGTCTATACTTATAAAGGGGTCTACCATATTCATTACAAATACTTGTTTAAGGCATAAAAGGATCCACATGTACACCTGGTTTAAAGGAAATAGCCACATTATATTTGACTTTGTCGTTGCGGATGCGCATGGTGTAATGATGAAATTCAGGTTGCCCAAAAAGCAAAAAAAGAAGAAGCGTAAATGAGAACTTTAAACATCGTAGGTGTTGGTGATGAGCAAAGAAATAGAAGTATAAATGATCACAGACACAAAAAGAGGATACTCAAACGATTAATTAGGGAGAGTTAAGATGAAATAAGAGCAGAAGAAGAGAAAAAATACAAAAAGACTATGAAGGAAGAAAGAAACTGTTTTATAAAAAAATAAAAGGAAAATGAAAGTACAGAATTTTTCAACATGAATAATAATGATGGGGAAATTCTATTTGATCCAAACGGGATACTAGACGCTTTCAGAGAATATTTTGAGAAAAAATTCGTAGATGAAGCTATAGGACAACACTACTGGGATGTAGAACACGATGCGTTAGAAGACTAAATTGAGAAAATCTGTGTCATTGAGGCTATGAATATAATTAAGGGCTTGAAAAACGTTAAGGCTGCCAGGTTAGACAGTATTAACGCTGAAATGTTTAAACACGTTGGCTAGTAAATACCACAAAGACTGTGTGAATTGATAAATTTAGGTTTCGAGATGGGAGACGTCCCAGACGATTGGAAAAAGCGATTATCATATCAATATTAAAAAAGGGAGACAAAAGTGACTGCAATAATTATAGAGGGATCAGCTTTTAAGTACTATAAGTAAGATATACTCAAAAATACTTACTCGTAGGGTCATGAAAATAACAGAAGAAAAGATTTAGGAAGTCCAAAACAGGTTTATGCCAGAAAGGTCATGTACAGATCAAATGTTTAGATTAAGGCAAATCGCAGAAAAAAGTTTAAGAGTAGAAAATAAAGTTTTCTGTGCATTTGTTGACCAAGAAAAAGCTTTTTACAAGGTATTGATATTATTGAAGTAGTTAGACAAGGATTTGTTATGCCTTCATAGTTATTTTTAATGTTCATGGACAAGTATTTAAAAATCGCTCTTTTCGACGAAGAAGGTGTAGACCTCGAAACAGTGAGGGTACATGGGTAAGCGTTAGCAGATAATAAGGTTGTTATGGCAGAGTCAAATGAAGACTTGCAAAGAATGTTGAATACACTAAATGACAGCATGACGAGCACGGGCCTCAAAATTAACGCAAATAAAACAAAAACTATGGTGTTCGAAGAGAAGCTTGAGAAAACACTATGCAATATTGTATTAAATTATGAGAGAATTGAAAGAAGTTGACAAGTTCGTATATACATTGGTAGCTTATTTACTAGGGATGGGAAGATAGATGAGGAATTAGATTGACACATAGAAGGAGGTCAGAATGTTATTGGTAGAGGAGGGCTCCTTATCAGAACTAAAAATATATCAAATAAAGCTCAAATGGCAATACATAATTCTATATTTGTACCGACCCTACTATACGGTAGCGAGATATGGACATAAGAAGCCACAGAAACATGAGAAGTCGCATGAAAAAATTCATGGACGTAATAGAAGCTAGAGAAATATGCCAGAGCAGAAAAGCATTGTGGCAAATAGTTAATAAAAAGAATATCAGTACGTGATTGCTAGAGAGATTGATCAGCAACCTGGGTCGGAGCAGAGTTGCTGAACGAACGTGTTACTTACATAAATAACACGATATATCTGGATCAATCTAAAAGTTATATATCCCTTCCTCACATTAATCCCTTTCTCACCGAGTGAGTCACGGCTACCCCGAAAGGGAAATGGCTTACTGTTGTTATAATAATAATGATAATAATAATTGAGCTCTCCTCTTATGACTTTGACGGCAATGTTGGAGGTAGCATTGCTACTGACAGGGTTTCCCATGCCAAATAGGCTGATAACGAAGAGGAGAGGGACTAAGTAGAACACCAAAGCCCATCAATGAAAAATGGAGAATATATTAAAGATTTTGAAACGCTTGTCGCTTCCCGAGGATCGTCGGGGCGCCCCATGAGCCACCGCTGGGGTCCACAGCATGCGGGACGGTAGCGATGGTGAGCTGCGAGATGGTCAGGCAGATCTCACTAATCAAACAGCTGAACAGCAAGAATATCTGCAACAAGCGGTAAGCAGAGGAACATCAACTGTGCCTGCTGAGGATGCTTTGGCTAGCTCTAGCTGTTTGGAGCCAACCACCTCGACAGAAATACCGTGGGAGAGCATCAATTGGGATACCACAATGAAAGAGGAATTGGTGCGTCTCTATTATGAGAGTGCGAAGTTTGAAACAAACAAGGAAAAAGGATACAATTTAAGAACAAAATTTGCTGCAAAGTATCCTAATATACAAAAGGTCGCACTAAGAGATCTTATCGCTAAGGTGAAAGACATCAGGATTAATCTACATGTTACAGAAGACCGAGCAATGGTGATTAAACAACAGGTTGATTTGGCGTGGAAAAACGACGGCAATGAACATCAGTTAGAGAAAGCCGCGACAAACGGTCAAGCAGGAGTAATTGATGTTCTTCCTCAACCGATTGATGATCCAACACCACCACATCCTCCAGAGGTGGATGACCTTATACAACCAGAGGCAGAAGCAGAGGTTCAGCAAGCAAAAAAGCGACGAAAATAGACATACCATATGAACAGAGATGTTATGCGCCTTTATTTTTTGGCAGAGAAATGTAGGGAAAGTGTGAGGAGAGAACATCATAGACTCTTTTTACTTAAATACCCAGAGCTAGCCGCAAAAATAAATGAGCAGTATCTAGCAGATCAAAGATGCTCAATATCTGTAAACAGACTGCTTTCGGCTGTTGAAATAGCTGCTATCAAAATGGAAGTGGAACGGCACCTTCCTATTGATGAGCTCGCTTTGGAAGATGTGGATAACGAAGACTTGAATGATGCTGAAGACGTAGGTGCTAGGGACAATGAACATCATGCACCGGATCTATTAGACCACATCCGGATATTACTAACGATCATGTAGATAGGGAAATCTCAGAAGAACTGCAGCGCCAGGAAAGGAATTTTGATCATGCTTTACTAGAGTTCAGATATGTGGAACCAACACTGAGGCATTCTCTGCCCAAAATGAACATTAAAAATCATCTGCGTACATTAATAGCACATCTCGACAGTAAGGTTTTACCTACGTATTTGAACGTAGCACAAAATGCGTTAGAGGTGCAAACTCTTGTATACTGTGCAGCTTAACAACCGTTAGAACGTTGGGCCGAAAAACTAGGCCTGCAAATGCAGGTTTTGTTCCAGCAAGGGATCGAGATCCACCATGGAAGATCAGGTTGGATATGGATTTCAGCAAAGTAAGGTGCAAATTGGGTCGATTAACTCAATATAAAAA
>NC_046662.1:91711454-91724664 GCF_010883055.1 Belonocnema kinseyi
GACAGATGTAAGAAGGTTCTATCGTGAACTGAGAGTAAAGCCAAATAACCACCAAGGCACCGAAGTCCCTCAATTGGAAGATATGACTAACTACTGGTCGGGCGAATTGGGAAAAATGAGCAGATGCAATTTGGACACTGCGTGGTTCAAACTGGAGGAAGCAAGGGCAAGCAATAGCCCAGAAATGCATCTGACAAACATTACAGTTTTGGATGTTTCAGTTGTCTTGAAGAGGGCAAGTAATTGGAAAGCTCCATGTCCGGACATGGTGCACAACTTCTGGTACAAGTATCTGACGAATGTGCATCTTGCGTTAGCAAGGTGTTTCCAGAAGATCATTGAGCACCCAGATTTGATGCCAAGATAAGGTATATTCTCATTGTGACAAGAATGACATTCTTACAGAAGAACAAAAAGGATGTTGTAAAAACTCACGAGGCTGCAAAGATCTAGTCACTATAGACGCTGTTGCCATGACTCAAGCTCGTAAGCATCAAGGGAACTTACACATGGCATACATTGACTACAAGCAAGCGTTTCCTTCCGTTCCACATGACTATTTGCTTGAAGTCTTAAAACTTTACAAAATATTTCCACGCATTATTGACTTTCTAAGCCATGCGATGAGGCTCTGAGGTACAAGAATCAAGTATTTTGATCATGGACAACCATGGATAACTGGATCAATACGCTTTACGACGGGTATATTTCAAGGAGACTCCTTCAGCGCACTATGGTTCTGTTTAGCATTGAATCCATTGAGCAAAACACTAAACAGCATGTCTCATGGGTTCAGAATTCATGATAATGAGGATGGTCATCAAGTGACCCATCTTCTTTACATGGATGACCTGAAGCTGTACGCTAGTTTAGGCCAGAAACTGCAGCAAGTGATTGATGTCACAAAGCAGTTTTCCAATGATATCCATATGGAGTTCTGTCTAGATAAATGCCGAAAAGTGCATTTAATCAGAGGGGAATTAGGAACCGCGGAGTTGAAGCATGAGTTCGAAAATGACATCGAGGCAATAGCTGCAGGCGAATCATATGAATATCTGGGTATTCTTAAATCTAAGAGTATTCAACATACGATAGTTAAGACAAGCCTAACGACTGCCTTCACTACGAGACTCAGATTAATTATGAAGAGTTTTCTTAACTCGGCAAACCAAAACAGGACAATAAACACATATGCCATCCCGGTCCTCACCTACTCCTTCTGGCTCATAAAATTGTCTAACACCGACTTTGAAAAGTTAAACAGAATTGTTTGCATAGAAATGATTATTTAACAGCAAACGAAAGGTTGCGCTTTACAGTACCATCTGTCAAGCGGATCGTGAATACACGCCTTTAAATTTGTCCTCAGATGGGACCTTGAATATCAGGACAAAAACCATAGAGTAATTGGAAATACAATGGAGGCAGAAAGCCATTCATGGTGAGCACCCCGACACGTTAGATCAACATGAAGTGGATAGTGAGGCATCTAATATTTGGCTAAGAAAGGGTGTTCGGTATCCAGAGACGGAAGGATTCGTTATTGCAATACAGGACAAGGTTGTCAGCACCAGGAATTATCGCAAACACGTGTTACATCAAGACGTGGTTGACCGATGCCGATACCAACAAGTCCATCGAGCATATTATTGATGGCTGTCGCGTATTGGCTCAGAGGGAATATACGCACAGACATAATCATGTAGCGGGAATTATACATTAACAACTTGCTCTAAGCCTAGGACTCTTAAAAGAATGGATGCCCTTCTATAGATACATTCCAATGCCCGTTTTAGAAAGCGAAGATTACATCTTATATTGGGATGTTACTATCCAAACGGATCATTAAATCCGGGCCAATCGACCCGACATCGTGATGCGAAAAAAAACGTGGAAGAGTCTACATCATCGACATTGCTTGTCCGCTTAACCGAAATTTGTAGTCAACCTATACAACCAAGATCCACAATTATAGCGAGTTAAGGCATGAAGTAAAGACCATATGGAGGAATGTGAATCATGCATCTATCCATGCCATTGTGATCTCGTCTACAGGCAATATGCACGCAAGGTGCACTGAACATCTTGAACATTTAGGAGTCAGTAGGGTATTGACAGCAGCTCAAAAGGCGGTTTTATTAAACACCTGTCGCATTGTAAGAAAATTTCTTGATCATCAAGAAGCGAGAGACTAAAAACCCGTGGAGTGACAGATGGTAGCTCTAAGAAAGCATCCAGAGGTGATTGTTGTCACCTCCAACGCTCGTGGCCGATTGTAATTATATACCTACAACATTATCGCAGGAGGTTTCAACCATCGTATTAAATTATTTGAATTCACTTATAACATTCTAATCTCATCAGTCACTTGACTTAGTCCGTGGCTATGATGTATAACCGGGTTCACCCGAGTAAAAGTTTAATACAAAAAAAAATAATAATAATAAGGAATTCACGACATTTATGGAATTCGTGAAATTCATGGTATGAATTTATGGAATTCACAGAATTCATAGAATGCAAGTAATTAATGAAATTGCTGTAATTACTGAATTTACGGAATTCAAGGAATTCAAGGAGTTAATGTAACAACCGAAATTCGGGGCATTTGCAAAATTCGCGGAATTGACGGAATATGTAGAAATTTCGGAATTCATGGAATTCTTGGTATATACAGCATTGATGAAATCCATGGCATTCACGGAATGCATAGAATTGAAGTAATTCAAGGAGTTTACGAAATTCTCGAAATGAATAGAATTTAATGAATTCACGAGCTTCAAAGAATTCATGAAATTCAGTGAAAACGTACTGGATTTGTGGTATTCACTCAATTCAGAGAATTGATGTAATTCACGGATATCAGGGAATCAAAAGAATTTACGGTGAACTGTTTGAATTTCTCGAATTCCATATATTCTGTGAATTCCACGAATTCCGTAAATTTCACGAATTCCTTCAATTCTATGAATGCCGTGAATTGCTGGATTTCCGTGAATTCCGTGCATTCAATAAAATGCGTGAGTTCAGTGAATTCCACGAATTTCTCGAATTTCTGTGAATTGCTTAACTTCCATGAATCCCTTGAATTGCACGAATATGCGCGTTATAAAATATATATTGATAAAAGTTTTGGCTCCGTCAGAAAATTTCTTTCTATATCTGGAAAAAGTGTCTTGAGAAATGATTTACATTTTTCATTAATTTTTCGTTTCAGCAGTTGTCGAGTTACTGGCTACTGGCATTGTATAATTTTTGTTTCTAACTAAAAATTTTAATAGTATATCCTTAAGCTATTATATATTAAAAGTATGTTAAAAATTAAAAGAAACGCTAGCGTCTCGATGTAAGAAGCGAAAAGGGATTGATTCAGAATTTCCCCTAAATCTGGTGAAAGCATCACTTTCATTATAGGAGTTACGATCGAAGAGAATTAACCTTTCGTCACGGCCAATCGAATAGCATGTCTCGTCTACCGGAAGCGGGAGCCTTTCATGGACTCTCGGTTTGTTCTGCTAACAGTGGAGCGAGTAACAGGTAAGGTTCAATTCACGAGCAGAGCGCGCATACAGGTGGCCGACTAGCAGCGATGCTTTGGCGTGGGTGGCGAGCATATGTTTACAAACACAAAGGAGAAAGTGAGACTGTGAGGTGGATGTGTCTATATAGGGTAAGAACGAGCACCAAAGAGGACAAGAGGGACGAAGGTTTCAAGAGGGGGGGAACGCACATATCGGAAAAGCCACCAACACATCCGAAAGGACCATTCACCCCTTCTCCAACCCCTTCCCCAACCCCTCCCACTAAAACCCCCAGGGATTAAAAAAATAACTGCGAGACAAAATCTCTCCAAACTAATGCTAAATATAATTTTAAATTGACTTTTAATGAGCATCTCCAAAAAAATATATTTTAATATCTGAATATCAAATAATTAAATAAATTTATTTGAGGACTGGATATACTGGCTTGGGTCTTAGTATCATATTAATTGATATTGACAAAATTACAAGGTGCAACAACGTGCAAAGTTCTCTTTCAATTTCTGTTTTTCTTTTATTACAATTGCCTTGTGAAAGTTACTACACATAATTGCAAATCTTATCTGCGATAAATTCAGGTTCACCTGCTGTTTCTTGGCAATACGCTCAGCAATAAGTTGAAATAAGTTATTACTTGGAGTGCAGAAAATGTATGTTATTTAAATGAAAAAATCTAAGTTGAAGTTTTCGAAAATTGAACAATAATCTTATAAAATTACACATAAAGCAAACTAAAATCCCGCTTTTTTTAAAACTTTCTATTAATCGATCATGGCAGGTCATCGAAACTTCGCCATTAGTTCAATCGACGCGCCTGAAAGACGTGAACAAATAAATTAAAAATTAAAAAGCGGTATTGGTAGGTCATGGAAGGTCATGAATGTTTGTTCAATAGTCCAATCAGTGCCTCTCGAAAACGGGAACAAATACATCCCAGACAGTCCTGTTGAATTCTCAATATTGCCAAAGTTTTCCTCATAAAAATAAAATAAACAATATATTTAAAAAAATTATAAGTAGGTTTTACTATATAATAAGGGGACGTGGAAAGTTTTCGAATACATTTTTCGATGCGTCTTGAAGAAGTGAACAAATATTTCAGATAAAGTAGTGTTCCTAAAATGTTGTCATTACAGTACTTATTTTCGCAATATAAAGAACATTTTTTCAAAAATAGGTGATGAAAAAAAGTTTTATGAATTGAATATACATTTAAATCAAAGCTTATTAACATATTTTTATTTGTTTAACACGTCACACTATAGTTAGCAAACATGAAACATTGCCAAGCATTATTCAATAGGAAATGAAAAGATACGTCTTTAACAGGCTTGGTAACCAAAATTAGAAATTTCAGATTCATTTATATGTAGATCTGGCGGAAGTTCCATTTTTGATAAAGTTATGTGTATTTTAAATCGTAAAGCTGAAGACGTAGATTAATAGAAAAAAGTTGTCGAAATTTTCCTTTAAAATATCGTATTATTTTTTTGGCTAATCCAGGAATTTAAGTTTTTGTTATTTGTCCTAATTTTTTTCAAAGCTAATGTTTTTTTCTGCAAAACACATAAATTCACGTTCTTTTACAAAACTGACATAAGATACGACAAAAGTCAAGATAACAAAATCATTTCGCTTGAACACCGTAAAAAATATTGTGTTGACGCTTTTCTCTATCTCACTTATTTAACAAATTTTGTACTCAAATGTAAATAATACAGGATAAAATTGGATTTTTTAAACATATACGATTTTATGATGTCATTTTATAGCTGATAAGATATTTTTGTGAAAGAATAATAAAAGAAAAATTTCAGATAAATTGCGTGTAATAAGTTAAGGTGTGCTTTTAATTAGTTTCGACAATAGACATTCAGGGGAAAAAAATAATCAAACGTTTTTTTTTCATTGACCGTCTAAAAAGAATTATTCAAAAAACATTGTTTCAACGCGTTTTGTTTACATTTTATCAAAAGTTGTGAACATAACGCGTCAAAAAAGTTCCCAGGACCTTATTGATAAAACCCTAAACTACAAATTGAAGATTGAAAACTGCTAGGGTTTTTGAATAAATAAGCTTACAGCATTTGCAGAAAAATCTTAATCATTTTTTAAAAAGTTTTTCAACACAGTTTCTACCGGATTTACAGAGAAAACTATAAAACTTTTCGGAAGCAAAACGGAAAAGTTGAATTCCTGCATTAGCTTCAATAATACCACACTTTAAAGATCGACAACAACTTGTGACTAAAATTTTACTTTTTCAATTGAGAACGATAAAAAAAAGTGTAATTTCCAAAATAGGAGAAAAAGGTGAGAGTTTTCCAAAATAGATGAAATAGGTGAGAGATTGTGATGACCGCTAATACCTCGAAAATATTTCTCATATTCAATAGAAAAAAATATTTTTTTAAATTCATAAGTCGGTACTAGTGGACCATAAAAGGTTTCACAATAGGTATGCAAATCGATGCGTGTTGATGGCGTGATCAATTTCATGAAAATACCTTTTATTATCTTTGTATTTTCAATATTTAAAAAAATGTATCATTAACATGGTCAAGCGTACTCTTTTCTTAAGATTTGTAAACGCAAAAAAAACAGGTCTAATTGTTCTGTCTAAATTCAGATCCTATCAGATCGGGACATCAATTTTGCCGTGCAAATAAAAAGAGGCGTATCTGTAGAGTAGCAACTTTTATGTTGGCACCGAAAATTCATTTTGACCTACCACACTTATATTTTGATCAATTTTGATATACACATAATGCTTTTCTACCTAAAAAAATATTCCATTTTTATATTTTTGCATCAGAAACGCTACTTAAATGATAAAACCGTATCTGCTATAAACATTAATTAGGAAACAAATAAATTAATTTCAAATGAATATGAATATGAATAAGGTTCTATTTTACGTATGTTGAAGTGCATGTATGAAATATTTTAAAAAATTAGAAAATGTAATGATTATTGAGATGTACAAGAATCCACTGCTTATTTTCCCAATTTTGACGAAATTACAATTGATAAATATTCCATGAAAAAAAATTTTTTCAATATTTTTTCCCAATTAGTTATACTAATTTCTTCATTAGTTTCACGTGTATGCATTTATATTAATGCGTTGCTGATAAGTCACAGCTTTTTTTGTATATTTGCAAATTTTATACGTAAAAACTTTCTCTTTAAATTTCAATTTATTTAGAAGACTTAAATTATAAATATAATTGTATTTTTTATGTGTCGAAGACAAATAATTTAATATTTATTAAAAGTGGTAAAATAATAACTAGATTAATCAAAAGATGTCAAACACTCATTCATTCATAACTGTAAAACAGGAAGAATCCTGAACACCGTAAGTACGAAAAATATAAGGCGTGTGAAGACCTGCGTTCATAGTATAACTTAAGAACATTCGTTGGAAATATTTTTCATGATAATTTTATTATATTTTTCTTATTTTACGAAACATTTGCAATAATACTTACTGAATTGACAGGTTTGAGGTGTTGATAAAATCGTAACTTCGAATGCGGCTTGTTTCACAAAAGTCGCATCTGAATGTCGCGTACGCGCACCAATGCACATGCCTCCATCTGACAGATACACTTATTTATATTTGCATTTTCGTGTTTTATGCAAATACGCGTAAACTATTACTGAAAAAATAACTTCTATAAAAATAAAATTTTTATTCTTCCCGTTTATAAATGACTAAAGGAGCGGGTCTGTATCATGAGTGTGGTCATAACTCAATTTTGATAACAATTTCAGCTGCGTATTTTTTATTTACATGGCAGAATTAGCGCTACAGTTCGTCCAAGGTTTATAAACTTTTTTTTTTCATTTTCGAGATATGCTAAACAAAAAAGAAAATACACTGATATTTTTTCTTAAATTTGCATTTTAGACTTGTTGGCGCCAAATTATGTTAAAATATGTTAAAAAAGTACATTTGAAAATTGAAGTGAGTACGAATTTCCCTCTCTATGAGAAAGAAATTGGCTACCTATCAATATCAGACAATATTGAGTGCAGTCTGAAAAAATGTGATGGAAAGAATGGTGTGAGGTGTGAATGTGTGAATGAGACCATAAATCGACAAGTAACTAAGAACCATAAAAGACAAGAGTTTATATGAAAAAATGTATCGATATAAAGGATGCAAAAGTCATATGCCATAATAGGGATGTGTAGAGAAAAATTGTTTATGAGAAATGTGTGACGAAGAGCGCGGTGTGCTAGACGCCTCAAACGAAGGATTTTTGATGCTCAAGGGTCCCAGTCTCGAGTTTTGCTTAGTGGCTACGACTGGGGTAAAGCATATGTATCTTCTTATAAGTTTATTAAGCAGTGTCTGCATTTATGTGTGAAACGTGGTATACGATATCTTTGTAATACCCCCCAACAGGGGTGATCGCTAGAAAGATTTATTAGCGACACAGATAGGAATGGTATTGTGGGACGAGTATGTTGTTTGAAAAAGCATTTACGACCTCTAGATTGATCTAAAACCTGTCTCTTCTTCTTATACACATACTTTACTTACCTTTACCACCAGCAGTCTACTGAAATTAGAAACGAATATGTTCACATTTAATGAGGAAAGGATTAGCTCCTTAGTATGCTAATTATTTAGGAAAAATGTTTTTTCTTCTTCTAGGTTGACACAATGACTTTTAATTGATTTTACATGCAAATTAGAGCAGTAGAGGGAATTTGAAAACGTTTTCCGGACACACGATTGAGGGTGAAATTTACGGGTCGCCAACGCAAGAACTTTTTTCCGTACCTTTGAAGCATCGATGATCCATAAATAGATACAAACAGGGTGCTTAAATGCAAAATATCGTTAGCAAAGAACTACCCTTTCGTGACACCCCTTCTTTATCTCCCTGCAAACATTCGTTCGATTCCTGTTAGGGTTGCGGAGTGCAGTCGATTGCATGCGTGCGAAAACAATGAAGGTGATCAAAGCTAGTTATTTTCTCCCTCCTTGTGAACTAAAAAAAGCTCAAGAAGCTCCAATGAACTTGTATCCATCCTTATATTCTTCATGAAAAATCTAATTTCTTTAGAAGAAAATTTTAATTTAACACAAAAGAAATAAACTAGAATAATATAATTTTTTATTTACTTAAGAATTATTTTCTTACACGTTTATTCAACGAATAATTCTTGTCAAAGTAAAAAGTATTTGCAGTAGCTTTCCTTCCCTAAAAAGGAAGATTAAAAATGAAAGATTTCGTCAAATTATTGAAAACTATGAAATATTTTGATGTCGCTTGAAACGTTTTGAAATGGTTTCAAAATTTTAATAAATTTTTGATGTTTTGAAATATTTCGAAAACAACAAGTATGAATCATTTTTCTACCTGATAGGGAGATAGGTTGTCGTTGTCTTTCTAGGTTGAACTTTCCTATTGAAATCTAAAAGTTATTTTCATTAAAATGTTTAATTTATTGATGAAACCAAATTTTTTTAACTTATTACAATTTTAATGTAAATTGTGAAAGCTATTATATATTAAAATTGTTCAACAATTATTTTAATTTATTTAAACAATTAATTAAAATCTAAAGCATATAAAATTGCCAAAATCTTTAATATATTCATATTTATATTCATTTTATATTTATTTTCCAAGGTTTTTTTATCTTGATTAGTTTCCTAAAATATGACAGGATGTTTCACTGAAAAAATTCATTATTTTACTTTATAATAATAGAAGTTTTATAATATTATTTACATTCATTATTTTACTTTATAATAATAGAAGTTTAATAATAATATTTATAAATACCTGGAAATGCTCTAAATTCTGCTGAAAAAAAGAAAAGATGAAAAAAAATAAGTACACAAATTTTTGTATAATGTTGTTGCTGTTTGCAAAATAAAATGTTTTTATCTTTCCCAGCTGATGCTTTACTTTAAGACTAAAAGGAAGGGTTTTGAAAAGCTTTTAAACCATTCACTATAAAATTCGGAAATTTATTGACAAATAAAATATAATCTTAAATATAATCCTATACCTCCATTATGATTGATTAAAATTTCAAAAATCTTTTTAGAATATATGCACAGAAAAGAAAATATATTCTAAAATATGAAAGAAATAAGAATTCCAACGATTGATTTTATTTTATTTTCAGAATTTAAAAATATGCGCTTATTTTAGAATAAGGTAAATTAATATTGTGGATGACTTGAAATTTTACAAAAATTATAATGCATGACCATGACTATCATCACAAGTATTAAATAAAAAAAATGCCTTGTGTTTTGAATAGTTGGATTAATTTTTTTCGAGTTTCAATTTAAAATTAGAAATTGTATGCCAGAACAAATATTGGTACTAAAGACTTTGAAGTGATTTCTAAAATCCTTAATTCTAAAGAATTAAAGCCTTTTCATGAATGTTGTACTATCGAACTCAATATAAGTACACTCTTAGAAATTTATATAGCGGTTTTACAATAAATCTAATGGAAGGAATATGCATATACGTTTACTAAGTTTAATAAACCATTGTCTTGTAAAATTAATATACATGAATAGTGAAACAGATTGCGTGAAAGTTTTATGATGTACACAAATCTTGTCAAATATTTAAAACTATAGTAACAATCTACAATTCATAGACTAATTCCTTAGTTATAACACAGCCACACAAAAAAAAGTGTGCGGATCTGGTAACAAGACACACGTATTCCTATGGATCTTGGGGCGCTGAATTCAAATTCGGTATCAAAAATCACTCATCACGTCATGGTTGAGCCATAACCTCAAAAAATGACGAAAAATCATGCACTGAAGCAAATAAATTTCATAATAATGCCATGTGATGCAAATTTTCACTTCAAAAACATGTCGACAACTGTAAAGGATCAACCCTTGCCTGATATCAAATTATTTAACATAATTTTAACCAACAGAACCTGACCTTACCTAACCTGAATTAATAGAAATTTATTGAACTACACGTAAAGCTCTGGAAGCATATTTTCCCAATAGCAAATGTGTGCTACTTCGAATGGGTCAACTCGAGCCTAACCTAGTAGTAAATCTAACGTAGCCTAACCTAATCTAACTTCACGCAACACAATTAAACTGATTGTGTTGTCCCGTTGTGTTTGCGGTACCGTTTGAATCAACTTGGGCTTAACCTGCAAAGAGGTCAAACCTATCCTAACCTAAAAAAACCTTACCTAACCTAACCTAACTTAACTTCACGTAACACGATTAAATTCATTGTGTTGTCCCGTTGTGTTTGCAGTACCGTTTCATTCAGCTTCGGCTTACGCTACATAGAGGTTTGACCTATCCTAACCTAACAAAACCTGACCTAACCTAAACTAGCCGAATGAAATTCAACCACACGTGTAGCTATGTAAGCGTACGGTTCTCAGTCTTGAATGTGTGCTATATTTACTAGGTTAACTCGATCTTAACCTACAAATGAATCTAACTTAACAGAACCTAACGAAATTTTGCTTAACGCAACACAACTTAACTTAAGTGTTCCCGTTGTAACACAATAAACTTCATTTCATTGTACGCGGCTTTTTCCTTGTAGCGTGAGACTTTACACCAACCAAGTGATCCATTGATGAAGAGCTACGGTTCCATGATGACGACGTACGAGAGCCCGCTTTCCCACCCTGACCAGACGCCGATACTGGGGTTTTTCCCTGCATCGTAATACACTTTTTACCTGTATCTGCCATGACGGCATGAACGCCGTTTACCCAGGGACTCAGCCAATGTGGATCCGTTGCCCACCATTACCACGTGGAGGTACCCTGGTTACAGACACAGGCGAATACTGCTAGCAACAAGCGGTTACGAAACTCCAGCCATTTACTGCTATTAATGTCAAAATATGAAAGTACGCAAGAACAGGGTTGCCAGCGTAATCGGTTAGGTTAGGTCAGGCTTTGTTACGTTAGGATAGGTTAAACCTCTATGTAGGTTAAGCCGAAGCTGAATGAAACGGTACCGCAAATCCAACGGGACAGCACAAACAGTTTAATTGTACTTTGTGAGGTTACGTTAGGCTATTTTAGATTTATTTGTAGGTTAGGCTCGAGTTGACCCATTCTATGAGGCACACATTTGCTACTGGGAAAATATGCTTCCAGAGCTTTACGTGTAGTTCAATAAATTTCTGTTAATTCAGGTTAGGTGAGGTCAGGTTCTGTTGGGTAAAGTTATGTTAAATAAGTTGATATCAGACAAGGGTTGATCCTTCACAGTTGTCGACATGTTTTTGAAGTGAAAATTTGCATCACTGGCATTATTTTGAAATTTATTTGCCTCAGTGCATTATTTTTCGTCATTTTTTAAGGTTAGGGCTCAACCATGACGTGATGGGTGATTTTTGATACCGAATTTGAATTCAGCTCCCCAAAATCCATAGGAATACGTGTGTCTTTTTACCAGATCCGCCCACTTTTTTTTGTGTGTGGCTGTATAATCCAAAAGCAACGTACGTGTGGGATTTTTATCATAATCATTGTCAATGTCGTAATTTTTAAGTGAGTAACGCTGCTTTCAGGTTGGGTGTCTTAATTATTCACCTAATTGAACTTTTCCCCTTAAGCCCAGTATAATTTATATTTAACTAGAAAAAATATTATGCTTTATTATTTAGAATTGGAAGTCACTACTAACATTATTTTTAATTTTTATACAGCAAAATTACTTGACTTGTAAAAAGTTAGTCAAGATACCTGTATATTCAGTTAACTGTGTCACCTCCTAATTACTATTTCGTAGACCGAATTCTTAGATTTACTATACGAATGTATAGTAAGTGTATATTAAAATTGTAAACATTTTGAACAATGTACTATCTGTTAATATTAAATATTAATTTAAGAAATGTTGTGAATATTGTTTAGCAATATGTTTTATTTTAAATGTATAATTGGAGACAGGTGGATGGAAGAACATTCTGCGAAATTTTCTATTTCTAATTTCTAAATAGAATAATTCTTAAAATTTTTCAATTTACCTAACTGTTCATTGATACAAGGACTTTACTAAAATATTTTTAAAACAAAGTATCAATTGAAGGAAGTAAAGCAACTGGCTGGGTCTAAGAGTGGTCAACTTTTTGAAGATCACCCATAAAACAATTTATTCTTTGATTTATTAAATCCTGAATTGAATTGAAATTGTTCAGTATTTGAGAAAACAAAAGATAATAATGATTTCAAGTTCTGAGCTTCCAATATAACTTTTATATAATTTATAAATATAAAAATACATTCAGCCTGCATAACTGTGACATCTTTAAAATCGTTAAATCAGAGATTTTATAAGTCTTTCAACTCAGAAAAAGAGTTGAACTCTGGCATTAAAAATAATTACAAAATCTTAACATTCCGTACTGAAAAGACGATGGCGGACAATTTTCAAGGAATTTAATTTCCGTTCTCAAGTTTCCGAGATCAAATTCATCCGGTAGCTCTTATTGCCTGTACGCAGATATTGGTGGAAGTACAAAAGAACTTGAAATTGAATTTTATCGGACAAGACCAGCTTTCTATTATTTTCTTGCGAAATTCGCCAGAGCTGCTGCGGTGTAGAATAAGAAGGTGGGGAACATAGCAAGCTAGGTTTCAATTCAGAAAGTCAGGGATCTTTGTTTCCCTGA
>NC_046662.1:91724764-91736646 GCF_010883055.1 Belonocnema kinseyi
GATATACTACGATTCATCTTTCGGGACTGGCCGGGAGAATTTGATGCGCATACCGGAATAGTTTGAGTTCTCAAGGAAATTGGAACAATCTATAACTAAAAGTTCAATATTCTATTTGCTACTGTTACGAATAATATCCACTTGAACTCTAGCTTGGATTTTATGCTTTATTTTTGCAGCAATCGAAACAATAAAGTTCGCCCTCTTACATTCTTACGGAATATGGGCCACCTGACGGTGACCTGAATGTCACTCTAGTGCCAATTTAAATCAAATTTAGTTCAATTATGCAATTAGCTATATTAATCTTCAACAGGTAACTATAATAAATGAGCTCCAGTTATTGATGGAGGCAAGCTCCTTCATATTTAAAAAGCTTCAATATTTAGAAGCGTTTGTTTCAATTTTTTAACGTTCGTTTCACGATACAAAATAGCCGAAAAAAGTGGAAGTTATCAGAATTTATGAATTATTCAATCCACTTCTAGAGGATAGAGAGGTTAGCCAGTAATATTTTTAAGGATGATATTGTAAGCGAATTTCATTATTGATGCTTTTATTCTTTTTCACATGAAATTTGTTATATGTTTCAACATTTTCTCACTCTCTTGGTCCTTTATTTTATATTCAAGGCACAGATTTTTTATTTAGGAAATGCTGCTGAAGTAAATTCGTCAAAGAAAATTATTTCGTCCAAGTAAAGAAATTTTACTTTTTTTCTCTAATTTGTCATAATTTTTTTATTTGTCCTGGAAAGTCTTAAAAAAATAGCAGCCAAATATTAAATATATATGTCAAGCTGAGAATGAAGAGAATTTCTATAAGGCCACAAAACAAAGATGGTAACTCTTTGTTCGTGTGTATACTAAACGCTTTTACTTTACTATTTTTTTAAATTACTCATCATAAAAAATTACTAAAATATCGAGGGCTTGTTTTTTAACAGGAAAGACATAAAAAACATCTTATTAAACAAACTTATTCAGAATAGTTTGAAAATTTATGACGAATTTTTTATAATTAATTTATATTTATAATAAAATAATAGTAGGTAATTCGATAATGCAAAGTTTTTATTTTCTACAAAGAGCTTTTTCTAGTTGTTAAACGTATTTGAACACAATAGAAGCGCTAGGCTTGGCATGCAATTTTTAGAAGTTGCCATTGCATAAAAGGGTTTCTTTATAATAAAAAGTCGCAAAGCTTATTTTTTGAAATAAGAAACAATGTTTGAATGGGCAAGATGTTTTCAAATGAATTTTTTATCTCTAATATTGCAAGCATAACATACAAAATATATTCTTACTAATAAAATAATTTTAAACATAGCGAAACACTGAAACTTAAAATTGCCGAAATAATTATAAATTTAACTTTTATATTATGATTATGAAAATAAAAATTTCAAAAAAAATAAATTGTTCAAGGAATTCAAAAATCAATTTAGCATTAATTAACTATTCTTCTGCAAAAATAAATTTTTCATCTAAGACAAATTAATTATAAAATCAATACAAATTTTGCATGCTTCCAATTATTAATGATGAATAACTCATAAAAAGTTGAAAAAAGTTTGAAGAAATTACCAGCATCTCTAAGTTTCCAAACTCAGATGGCCCTGTAAAAAATGCCTCAGAGAAGTTAAGATCAAAAATTAAGTTTTAATTTCGAAAATTATTTACTAGGTTATCCCAACTTTGATTTCATGTTTGCAGCATAGAAAAATTATTTTGTATGTTCTGTAACCTGCTTTTAAACAACATTTCACAATGGGCTGTGCAAAACTGACTTATTTTTATGCAAATGCATCTTCACCCCAATGCTCATATTTGCCTCGGTCTCCAGAGGTGGAAATTGTAGCTCAGGCCCAGTAAAAGTAAAACTCTTCATGGTAACTGTATTCTGCACTGGTGCAGTAATCGTTTAGTATGTTACCAAGTGTAATTCATACAAAGCCTCTAATTGCCCCACTACTGCGCAATTACAAAGTCAGGACTGGCCGAGTACCGTTCATACTATTGGCTTGGCACCTAAGAATAGCACTGGTATCGTGTCAGTTGTTGAGCAGTGGTACGACAGCACAGAATGAAGTTATTATTAGGTATTTCATCAGTACTGGTCCAGTACCCTTAATATTGAATTTCCCCCTAGGTCTCATAATTACCCCAATTTGTAGTAAAGGGAATCATTGACAATATATGTTATCTTAAATTGACATGCCCAAAACTCTTCCTTTCCATCATCCCCTAAAATATATGATACTCTTCAACCATTCTCTGGCATAATAGTATCGAAGAATGAAATTTAGTATCAGAACGGCCGATTAGCGGAGATTTAATTGTGTCGCCTGCTGGATCTCTCTTGAACTTGTCGGGGTGGTGGAGTGTATAGACGCCGTCATAGAAGAGTGGGAGGGGGATGGGTTGTGTTTGTAGCAAGAAGAGTAAGCAGGGGTTGAATATTCAGGGTGAGAGGAGTAGAGAATTGAGGTTGGAGGCAGGGGATGGCAGTAGGGCGTTGCTGCCTACGTACAGATACAGCATTATGAAAACACGAATGTACTTTTAAATCAATACCATCGCATTGTGGAATGGCGTTAGGGGCAGGGGGCGAGGGTGATGGTAAGGGGCACGCTTTGGGATACGTGCAAAACTCCCACTGTGGAAAAGAGCTAGCGAGAAAGAGAGAAAGAGTCAAAGAGAGGCTGAAACCGGACCAGAATTGGGTAGATACCACAACATTAACCAACGTTGAATGTTTGTAAAGATTTTTACTGTTCGCGATGCGTTTCATTACCGAATGCTAAAGCGCTATCGGTACTTTAATGTCGTTACCACTTTTACGAGCGGATCTGCATGGAAATATTAGTTTTATCGTACCGCTCTGAGCAGGATGCATTTTCAATACAATAGGGGTGTATGACATTGTTGTTCTTCAAAATACCTTTAAAAGCTCCACATACGGCCTCTTCTCCGCTTTTAAATATCAAATATATGTTATCCTGACAGAATGCAAAACTTTTCTATTTTAGAAGTAGTGAGCCACTTAAGGTTCAAAGTTTTACACTAAAAAAATGGTTAGGTGGGTCTACTATTTAATTTGTAAGATATGGTTGTGCTATTTTATTATTTGGGACATACATTTTCTTATATTAGTTGTTACTAATTCAATAGTGATCTCAAATAATGTAATTAATGTTTTAACCCATAAAATAGAAGTATCGATAAGGGTATAACGGTCCCTTATCACAAGTAAAAATATATCAAATAAGGCTAAAATCACAATATATATGTACTATACCGAATTTACGAATGTACTATACGGTAGCGAGACATGGACCTATCAAGAAAAGATAAGAGTAGAACTAAGGCAATTGACATGAGATTCTTGCGCATAATATGCGGGAAATCTCTCATGGACAAAGTGAGTAACGAGATAATTCTCAAAGAATGTGGTACAGAGGAGACCTTATTCGACACATGGGAAAGAAATCGGTTAAGATGGTTCCGGCATGTTGGGAAAATGCCAAATGAACGAATAACGAAACAAATGTTTCAAGGTAAAGTAAATGGCAGCGTGCCCAGAGGAAGACCGCGGAAAGAATAGTTAGAATGGGTAAATGAAATCATAGTAAGAAGAGAAATGAGAAGCCACAGAAGCACGAGAGCCTGGATGAAAAAATGGATGGACGTAAATGAAGCTAGAGAAGTATGCCAGGACAGAAAAGTATACCGGCAAATAGTTAATAAAAAGAGTATCAGTAGAGTGAATGACGTCTGAAACAAAAGACCTTGAATACTAATGGACCCAAGCTAGGAATCTCACATGACGAATTTGTGAGTATCTTCACTTGTGGTGATTGCTAGAGAGATTGATCAGCAAGATGGGTATAATAAATAACACGAGAATTCTGAATCAGTCTAAAGAATGTATATCCCTTCCTCACATTACTCCCTTTCCCACCGAGTGACTCACGCCTGCCCAGAAAGGGAAATTGGCTTTATTGTGCAATAATATTAATAAAATAATAATTTTTTAATTTACTTTGTCACTTATTGCTATATGTTTGTTATTAGCTAGGTTAATATAAGTAGACCAGCTACTTTACTTTATTTTTTGAAAAGCCAGTTAGATTATAAAAAATTTGTACTATTGTGATTGGAATCACGTAAGCTTATCATAACACATAAATCACAGCAATTAGATAATACTATTTCCCATATATCGGCACTATTTTCGGAAATCATCTGAACGCCTTCTTTTAGCTGTTCCTATAGTGCCTTCTTGTTTTAAATTAACATAAGATTTTTTTTCTGAATAGGATAAAGGTGAACAGACGTTCATATTTAATAAGCCCAAGTTGAAAGCAAAATGTCAATTTTTTTTAGAGAGGAACAAAAATCAAATTTCGATGTATTCAGAAAATTGTGATAACTCGAAAAGTAATCAAAAATTGTGAAGAACTTGGGCTTATTTTAAACGGATTTTTTTATCGTATTTGTCAAAATGGATTTTGTGTTATAAAGTGGAAATTTTTTTAATGTCTTTTTTTTCATTTTTTAAAGCGACAAGTCAAACAGATATTCTTTAAGAATATTGATCAGATTTGATAAGATAATGAGCCAGGAGAAAAGAATCCATTTAAAAGATGACTCTGTGAATTGCGTATCTGGCATTTGCAGATTCAGAAAGTTAAAACTGAATCGGTTTGCGACTATGTGAATCGGTCATTTTCTCAAGCAGCTTCGAATCTGCCATGTATTGCAATTATCATATTAATCAAGCTCATATTGAATCGATCTACTTCTTTTTGAATAGACCGACTTTTTTGAGGTTACGCTACCAATTTCACACGATGTTTTAAATTTATAAATTATAGAAAGATTAAAAGAATTCATGTGCAAGTCTACTAGATTCTTTTTGCTATTTTAGTTCTACATGTTTCAAATGCTTTTGCGGCATATAAGTTATTCGGCGGCAATTTTGAATTCCAGTGACAGGTACGCAATTTAAAAGTCTTCGAAACCCATTGAACAGAATTGAATAGATTTTCGTTTCCTGGGGACTGACAAACAAGGAATAGTTATAAACCACAACAATGATATTTAATATATACTGTGTCTCTCTCACATAACTATTTAGTTTATTATAAGCATTTTAGCTGCTTAGTATCTTTCAGTCCAAAAACTAGATAGTTAGGGTATTAACGAGTGGCTTTCAGACTGAGTAAGTTTAATTACAGTGTTTATTCTACAAAACTGATAAACGAACTGTTATAGATTATAACCGATAAGTCACAGGAATGAGATTTACATAATACTCGCTGTTCCACGTTAACTATTTATCTTCAACTGAGTAGCATAGGTACTTTGTTTTGCTAATACGAAAAATTACAATTGTTAAGGAATCTAAAATTTTACTTAAAACTTGTTTCAAACTAACGTTTAATAATGTTTGAAAGAATTTATGTAATTGATCAATAAAATTCTATTCTGAAAAATATGAAGTATATTGTATATAAAACTTAAAAATAATTTTAATTTATAATTTTTATTGCTATTTAGGTTTAAGTGCATTGAGTATAAACGTGATTTAGCTTAAAACACAAGAAATAATAGTAAAAAATTTAAGTTCTCGTAAATTCTCGATAAATTCTCACATTCTCGAACAGATACTCTAACGTTTTCTGTAACCCTCTCCGAATCTTTGTTACCGAGAATTTTCTAACTCTAGGCACAATAGACCCATTAGTTCTAGCACCTGCACTGAAAAATATGAATTGCTGGTACAATCATATTGCGCGTTAGATCAGCCATCGATATGTCTATTCCAGCCATACAGATTGATTATCTAACCCGCAATATAACTGTGTCAGAAATTCATTTCTTTTATTGTGGAGGAGATTTATGACACGAAACTTATCATATAAAAAGCATTTAATATTTTATTGTTATTTAATATTCTCATTATAAAAGTAGACGGTGAACCCCACCTCTGATGTGTGGCCCACTATTCGTGTAGATCTAATGTTAAAGATATTAATATAGTATTATAAATGATAAATTATATAATCAATTATATTAATATTAGTTAAATACTTTCTTCTTCCTTCGGCTCAGATGAGTCGATTAATTTCGCCATTTTTCAATGCTTAAATTAATGGAATAATTTTAAAAGAGAAAAAAGTTGTGTTTTGGCACCTGAAAAAGGAAACATAAATGGTGTAATCGATCAACGTCTTCTGAACAGTTTTAATTTAAAAATTCAAAATATTAATAATTTATAACAGTGGACTAAAAAATGATATACGTTTTGTAGGTACAGAATAGAGTTTTAGTGTTCAGTGGACAGCCATTCAAAATTCAAGACATTTTTTTGCGCATCTTACAATTTTTAGTGTACAAAAGAACGTACTTCTTCTCAATTTAGATAATTACACTTTTTTAAATTGTATATGACAAACTTAGAATTTCATTAGTTTTATTTATAGGAAAATTATACTTAAGAAATTTGTAGTTTGACAGAAACAAGTTATTTATTAAAACAAAATTTATGAAACATCACTGTAGATGAAATGTTGACTCGGTTTTCTGAATGAGCTAATGCACTTAATTCATGCAATAACAATAATCAGCTCTAATAACTTTTACATGCTTAAGCTATCTGCACAGTAATTAGAAACTAATTCAATCATTAATAGAATTAAATTAGAAGCTAGTCGACTTTTATTGGAACTTTAAAAATAATAATCAGTGAACACATTCACTGACCGACTTCTGTTTTTGAAACCAGTACAATTTGTGTTATTAATATCACATCACATTCATAATTACATCAAAAATCAACCTGCACTTTAGGTCGAATTTTCTTGTGCTTTTAGCCGATAGAATTCTTTATATTTCTCCTAAATATATAAAATCTGTGCCGCGATCAATCATTCAAATTAATCCAGCATGGAAATAAAAAGCGCACCTGGTGAAGATGTCATGAATTTTTCGGCAATGGAATTAAATCACCTGTTACAAAGCCCGTTTAAGAGCCCCGAGAAAACTTCTGCAAAGACTATTAATTATACTGTTTAAAAAATCATTTTAAGAAAGTTCGAACAAAATAACGACAACAAATCCCTTTCTATTCCTATCTGAAATTATAGGCTTGGAAAAATGTTATTCAATACTACGTATTTTACAGGGTGGATTACATCAAATTTACTTATTAAATCTATTTTCGGAGTGTGTTAAAAGTTTGCGATATCTTATAAGGGTTGGATATTTTTAAATTTTCAAAAATATTCGCCATTATTTCATCCTTAGAGTTATCAATGAGAGGTAATAATGTAAAATTTAATTTTAGAATAAAATTATTTTCGATCAAGGTCGAATTTTTTTAATTTTGTGAATATTTCAGGCTAAGAATGGATCCTCTCGGTCCACTTGAGACCCTTCATAATTCTAAGTTCAGTGTATTTAATATATAAGTAATACTTAGGGAACTATGAACACATTCAAAAATTATACATTTGTCAATTTGAATATTTTTTGGTAATAAAATTTGTCCGCGTAGTTTGGCCTAGAATTTTTAACAGTCGGTTTCTAGAAGAAAATAAAATATTGTTTGCTGATTTCTTTATTATTTACTATGAATCAATTAAATGCACTATATTTAAGTCTAGGGAGACTAAATTGGGGCTCTCATAAAATTTTGAAATATTTCATGGAATTTCAAGGATTTTACCTGATTTTGAAAGATTTTAAAGGATATTCATGGATTTGAAAGTACTAACAGGGATTTTTATAGCGTTTTGTAGATTTCAAGCGATTTCTAGGATTTTCACAATTTTTAACTTTTAAAGTTTTGTTAATGATTTCCAGGGCACTCTATGGAATTAGAAGGATTACGAAGAATTTAACATTATCTATATTATATATCTATATATTACATAATAAAAAGAAATAAAACAAGTAATTATATCATCCGTATAAAAGTATAAGAATTAATTTCAATTGAAAAAAGAGGTGTGAATAAGTTTGTATTTTTTCAAATATTTAGAAAGAAGAAACTTACTAAAAGAATGGCTTGGGCTCCCCTCGCCCCAAACAAGGTTTTGTGAGATTTTCCGGACCCGCTTCCCGCGAAAAAGCCTTACGCAATTAATATACTCTCCCTGACGAAAAATATCATAATTCTTTACTCGTAAAGAAATTGCTTTGTGTTTGTGTATTATTTAGAGAAGAATTTGACTCTTTTGTTGTTGAATATTCCTGAAGAATGTCTTATGTGTGATGCACATTCTGACAAAGGGCGAAAATCAAGCGAAGCAGAAAGGACATGCAAGATATAGACTTTGAGAGTTTAATGACGCTACCAAGAGTAGGCACCTGTTCCGTTTTTGCGATCCACTTTAATAAACAGTGATTACTGTTGCCCGCACATCGAGTACTTTGCCTCAACGGCAACATGCACCAAAACAGCTTCTCAGACCACTACACTTACAGACTTTATGGACGACAAATTAAATTGAGATAATCTGTGAGTAAGCCGCGTGATCCACGAACCACGAAAAGTTGGTCAAAAATCTAAAGTTAATTAGATCTGCACTAAAACTTGTATTTAGGTGTCATCAAGGTCACTATGCCGAATTTCATACAAAAAATTAAAAATTACCCAAAAATTGAATATCAAAATTTTAAACAATATATTAATTATAATCTAAAAATTTCAGAAAAATGTTACGTTGATTTAAACATTAAAAGGCAAGGAAATGTCATATTTTTCAAAGACAACGCAAATGACATAGGAATATTAAAATACATATGGACAACATCTTGAGATTCATCATTTTCTTTATCCAGAAATATAAGGAAATTTCAGACATTTTTTGATATATCTCTTGTTCTTTTTTTTGTCGAGAACTAGAGATTTTTGGACAGGGATACCAAAGCAGTCGCAAGTGAATTTCCTCGTTCGTCTTTTCTCGAGAGAATCTCCCTATAAACCGTTCTCAATATTTTCTTATGTTTTTATTGCTGGCTTCTAAAGCTTCCTCTAATAACAGATCAATAGAAGGAATAGTCACATGCAATAACTGGTCCGTGGATTAAAACTTCATGAGTGGAGTATGATTTCTTCGTGAAGTCCTAAAGAAAGATGTATTGTTACCAAAGAAGACTAATTAAAAATACAAGATAATTTTGACAGTGAAAGGTTTAAGTTTCACTTATGATTTCGGCCGCAGTCTCATAATTAGAAAAAAAATCGCCTAGCTGTGTTTCCGTTGTCAGAGTTTTCGTATGCTGTTTTCAAAAATCTGCATTTATTCTTAGTTGATATTGAAAATATGTTTGGATCTCTTATTTTTTTCATGTATTTAGGATTTTTCTTTCGCCTAATTTGAAAATGTAGCAAAAAGTGAGAGAATTATATAAAATAGTAACTTAGATTAAAATTGAAATCGCACATCAATATGACGAAATAATTTGTCAAAAAACATAGTTATCTTTCACTGCTCGTTATCTAGACTGTATGCAATTTTGATCAGCATCATGATCAAATACAATCCTAGCAGCTACTTTATTAGCTTCTGTTCTTAACTTGATAAAGGTAGCAAAAGTATCCTAATCAGCTGTGTTGATGAACGTGATTTTTCGGTTTTTTCTTCTTTGTGTTGATAACTTTATTGTCTTTATAGCTTATTTAAATTCAAGTAAAAGACATAAAGAAACTTTCCTTGAAATAAAAAGGATAGTGTAATTTAAAACTTGCAATATCTTAGAATCTGACATATGCCTGATGCAAGTAGCTTTGCAACACTGTCCCAACTTTCGAGCACCTGTCCGAGTGCAGTTGTGACCAGGTAAAAGGTAGATTGATTGATTGAACCACAAATAATTTGTTTTGAAATGCATTTAAGTGCAGCGATCCACACTTATCGTGCATTATCATTTTTGATAAAATAACGTCCTGCACTAATTATCGGAATTTCTCAGCTCTACTTTTTGTGTGAAACTTTACTTGCATATCTGAAGAATACGCGGATTACCTAATTCCGTTGTCAAGGTTTATCTGAGTTACACATATTCTTATAAAATTTTAGGTTTTAATCCCATTTTAAATCATAAGGTTCAATTAAAAAAAGTAGGAGTGCTTGTGAAAAAATTTATTTTTAACGTCATATTATGCAGTATTTTATAATATGCTGCTATTCTTTGAATATAAAATTTGAAATGTTGACTTTCGACCAACTTTTTTTGTATACTCAATATACAATACATTTTTTTATGAATAATTTCAAAATGAAATGTTATAAAATTGACCTGTTTTTATATCATCAAGATTTATGGTAGCAATTCGCCATCAGTACAATGACAAAGAAAGTACCGCGTGTCTATTTTCTCGAGAGAACTATGAGTCTTCCACTTTTATTGGATTGACGGAGCTATTTTTAACCGATGTTAATGAAACTTATCTGAGATCCGTAAAATGTAAAACTACATGAATCTTATGAAAAATCGAGCTTGGTAATGACAAAATGGTAAAATTTTTAATCTGGAAAACCATAACAATTGAATAGTTTTGACCTTCATCAAGGGCCACAGACAAATCCATCAAACCGATTAAAACCAAGTTTTAGCAGAGCGTGCAGGGCAGCCTTCTCTAGTGCTATTTCTTAGAATTTTACGATGCCTTCATTAGATAAAAAATTATGAAATTAAAAAAAAATGCTCTTTTAAATTTTTCATGTTTATAGTAATTTCTATGGTACTGAATAGCGTTAAACTTCTACCAGACATGTGTAGCACTCCTTTATACTAATATATTTATGGAATTTATGATAACTTCCCTTACTTGATAAATTTCAGTGTTTTTACGTAATTTGAAATATTAAAGCTTCTTTTGCGCATAGCTGCAGCAAAAAAAATATTGTACCAAATAATGTTAAATTTTAGCTGGAGATACAAAGAAAAAACTGGGGCTGTTATTGAGACTGATATTTCATTCGCAGAGAGCTGCAACAAGAAGGAACCCTCAAATATGACGTCACGTTTTATGTGTTTTACATATATAAAATTAGAAATGCAAATATGGAACCTCTTGTTTTTACTGCGTGCACCATAATCTTATCTAGTGCTGTTTTTTTCAATTCATAATATCTGTAATTGATTAAAATTTTGTTGTATAGTTCATCATGAAAATTCGATTTTTTCATCTTTTCGTACGGCTAATGTCAAATCTATTATTTGGACAAAGTAATGTAAAACTTTGACTGTAGATGTACGTTAATATTTTCTAGTGTGGTTTTATGGAATTTTTAATAATTTTCCAATGTGATCAGGTTGATCAGGGAAAATAGCACTAATATTCATTGCAGATTTGATGGTGTTTACGGTTATACCTTCTGCAACGAAAATAATTGTTTCTATATCGATATATGTTTCACAAAGGAAAGCTATCAAAAAAAATTTTCTATCAAATTTTATATATTGAAATCCAATCCATAAAAAAATTTTTTAATGCGATTTTTAAGTTTATCAGGCTAAGGTGTATTAGAAAAATATAGCGGCATTGTATGTCAAAAATTACTGTAAGCTAGTTTAATTTAATGGTTTCAAGTTTTGTTGTATATTTTATAATACAAATGTTTAATTTTTTTACTTTGCGAATGATTGAAGCAAAATGTATTAGTCAAATCAACGTAACATATTAAATGTAGCTATGCTGTTCTATTTTCTAGTGATCCAGTAATATTTTTAAAAATTTCATTTATATTATATATATTTTTTTTCGAAAAAGTAATGAAAGAGCACTAAAAACATCTGCGATGCAAAAATTGGGCCAAGTTATTATTATTATTATGATTATTATTATTATTATTATTATTATTA
>NC_046662.1:91736746-91738451 GCF_010883055.1 Belonocnema kinseyi
TAGGGGAAAGGAGTAGTGTGTGGAAGGGATAGAGATTTTTCAGATTGATCCAGAATTCTCGTGCTATTTAAGTAAATAACCCGTTCGTTCCGCAACACTGCTCCGACCAAGGTTGCTGATCAATCTCTCTAACAATCACCCTAAGCGAAGAATCTCACGAAGTCGCTATGTAAGGTTCCCCACTTGGTTCCATTAGTGGCCAAAGTCTTTTGTTTCAGGCGTCATTCACTCTACTGACACTCTTTTTATTAACTATTTTCCGCCATACTTTCCTGTCCTGGCATACTTGTCTAGCTTCTTTTATGTTCATGCATTTTTTCATGCAGGCTCTCGTGTTTCTGTGACTTCTTATGTTTCTTCTAAGTAGGGTCTCATTCACACATTCTAACCATTCTTTCCGTGGTCTACCTCTGGGCACGTTGCCATTTACTTTACCTTGATACACTTGTTTCGTTAGTCGTTCATTTGGCATTCTCTCAACATGTCCGAACCATCTTAACCGGTTTCTTTCTCATGTGTCTACTAGCGTCTCTTCTGCACCACATTCTTTTAGAATTGTCTCGTTACTTACTTTGTCGATCAGGGTTTTCCCGCGTATTATGCGCATGAATCTGATGACAATTGCATTAATTTTATTCTTATCTTTTTCTTGTTAAGTCCATGTCTCGCTACCATATAGTAGTGTCGGTACAAATATGGAATTATGGATTGCCATTTTAGCTTTATTTGATATATTTTTACTTCTGATAAGAAGAACTGCTCTACCAATATCCTTCTTACCTTCATTTATTCGTCTATCAATTCCTCATCTATCTTCCCGTTCCTAGTAAATAAGCTACAAAGGTATACGAACTTATCAACTTGTTCAATTCTCTCATCATTTAATAAAATATTGCATAGTGTTTTCTCACTCTTTCCTTCGAACACCATAGTTTTTGTTTTATTTGTGTTAATTTTGAGGCCCATGCTCTTCATGCTTGCATCTAGTTTATTCAACATTGTTTGTAAGTCTTCTATAGACTCTGCCTTAACAACCTTATCATCTGCGAACGCTCACTTACGTACCCTTACTGTGCCGAGATCTACACCCTCTTCGTCGAAGAGAGCCATTCTTAAATACTTGTCCATAAATAATATAAATAACCATGAAGACATAATGCATCCTTGTCTAACTCCTTGAATAATATCGAAACAATCACTGACACTCGCTTTGCTACCTGTATATATTGTTTTTATAGCTTGTAGGATCCATCCATTTACTCAATAGTCTTTCAGGACTTCCCAAAGTTTACTTCTATCTACCTTGTGAAAAGCTTTTTCTAGGTCAAAAAATGCACAGAAAACTTTTTTTCCTACTCTCAAACTTTTTTCTGTTATTTGTCTTAAGCTAAATATTTGATGCGTACCTGACCTTCCTGGCATAAACCCACTTTGGTCTTCCCAAATCTTTGCTTCTGTTATTTTCATTATCCTACGAATAAGTATTTTTGAATATATTTTACTTACGGTGCTTAATAAGCTAATCCCTCTGTAATTATTGCACTCGCTTTTATTTCCTTTTCTCTTGTATATTGGTACGATAATTGATTTTTTCCAATTGTTTGTTCTTAATTATATCCCTAACCTCAGTGACACAGACTTTCTCAATTGAGTTTTCCATCGCATCGTGTTCAACATCGCAGTTGTGGTGTCCTATAGCTTCATC
>NC_046662.1:91738551-91770373 GCF_010883055.1 Belonocnema kinseyi
TCTATTCGCACATCCGGTTTCTGTAGGTTCTCAATTTTGATTCGCGTTTGTTTTGCTTTCTTGGTTCTCTTTTTTCTCCATCCCCGACCTAAGTTACTTTTTCAGATCACAAGGTAATGATCAGTATTGCAATCAGGACCCCTCATGACTCTTGTATCTTTGACTAACTCTCTTAGTCTTTCATCCGCAACAACAAAGTCAATTATACTGCGGCTATTTCCTTTACACCAGGTGTACATGCGGAGCATTTTATGCCTAAACCAAGTATTTGTAATAAACACACCCCTTCCTAAGTATAGACCAACTAATTTATCTCCGTTATAGTTTGTTCTTGGATCCCCAAAATTACCTAATACTCTTTCTGTATCCTGATTTTGGATGTCCACCCAACCGTTCATGTCTCCTAGTAGAATTACTCTTTCCCCATGTTCGCAAATGTTTATTGTGTGATTTAAAGTGTTCCAGCGCGTAGCATGCTATGATAAATAGTCTTCTGATTCCTACTTTCATTCTAGAATAATAATAATCAGAATTGATTTATTACAAGTATTGATAATTAATTTTTTAAATGTCGTTTTACAATTTCAATTTGAAAAGAAAATTTAGAGAAATTATTTATAATCCAAATTTTAAAATTATACTAAATTTAAAAATACATTTCAGTAATATTTTTAACGGAAAAAAATTTGTTTATAGATAATTTTTATATACTTTCTTCTCAAATTTAATTATAAACAAAAATTTAAAATTTATTTTTAATTTCTCGTAATCAATTAACGATCATAATAATTATTATTCAATTCAAATTGACCAACTTTGATTTCATGACTTCATTTAATTGTGGATGACAAAGTTTTTGCATCACACATATTGCTAGTGGGATTTAAATTGATACCATGCTTAGTTTGGATTATTTAAAATAAAAAAGTGAAAAGTTAAATGTTTTTTATTTCCTAATATTAAATAAAAACTACTTTATAGTGTTTCGTAAATTGCGGTTTTGATGTTTTGGTTGAATTTCAAAATTTCAACTGACTGCTTCCATTAATTGAATTTTAATTTTTTATATTCACAATTATCATGCACAGAATTGTAAAATTTTCAATCTCTAGAGCGTGAGAAATTAAAAATTTTAATCTTTTTAATCAGTTAAGTCATTCTTTAATTAGAGAACTTAAGTATTCATATTTTTTCTAATTCAGACGCTTGTAATGTTAGAATATTTACAAATATTCTTTTTGACATGTATGAACTTTTGAAATTACTACTAATCTAAATTTGTTATCCTTTTAAAATATAAAACTTTTAGATTCCGATATTTCTCCATTACAAACCTTTCATATATTATAAATTATTTTGAAATCTTACTTTCCTTTTCAAATTATTGCTTTTTTAAATTCAAAGATTCAAATTTCAAGGATTAGAAGTGATATGAAGTTTGATTCAACTCCATTAAAATATTATTATTTTAAGTCTAAGCTTCTCCAATTATTTAAAAATCTTTTAATCAATCTAATTATACAAATTATTGGGAAAACAAAAATAATTTCCTGCATATTTGAGATAGAATTTATAGAATTTTTGCCGCGGACCCTCCCTTTTATGATGAGCGAGGGTTGCTCGTATCTGGGCACGCTGGATCGTAGCGGAAGAGGAAGAAGTGAGGAAAGGGAGTCGTGGGCGGTTTTTACTATTGATTACCGAATTAAAAACGCGCATGCATAATTCAGTCATATACTTTCCGGCAAACTGGTTGAAATCTAGGCGTCGCTACAATCGGAATTTTCATAGCATTCCTCCACAGAAATACAACAGATGTCGCCTTGCTCTAGGGGTTGCAACCCCTTTGATAAAAGCACCCAGTTCTGGCTGATGGTAACAATTCTATTGATTATATCAAATTTCTTGAAATTTATAGTTACCGGCAATCAGTACGAATTCCACAGCACCTATTTGTACCAACATATGTTAAAAAAATATATTTGAGATTCATTAAAGGAGGAAGAATTGATTGTGGTTTAGTAATTATTCAATATAGCAAATTGATATAATGTAAAAAGTTTAAAAATAAAAACAAGGTTTAGAGCCGATATTAAAGATCATTGCCAAACTTAAAAAGACTTATTTGTGTAGACTTACGTTTTCTTTACAATTATTCAGCAATTTCTTTTTTTTTAATATCAAGTGGTAGAAAAATTAAGTTTCAGATCATATTTTCATACTTTTGTATTTACTATTAGGTACTGAGAAATATACTACATTCGAGTATTGACAAATTTCTCTCAAGGTTTCGACAATGACCCATAAAGAAAAATATAATTTTTTTTCTTATTGATAAATTTATTTTGGAAAATAAATTGACATATACAACTTGGTATCTTACCCAGTGGGAAATTTTCAAGGATCACAATTGATCGAATGTTGGTGAATGTGAAGTGTGTACTACAGTGCCCAGCCAATGTGGGCCCACTATTGGCCCAATCGTACATTTCCCACTAGGTAGCGATGTAGCAAAAATTAATAATTACACGTTCTTTCTACATTCATACACGTTGAGTGGCACGTCAACAAATGATACTTTCGATTCTCGATTCATTACGAACATTTGCTCGAAATGGAACGGTTGATTAACTGAAGCCGTCTAGCCTAACCAAAAAATCAACCTGGTATATAAAGTATATTTATAATTTAAAAAAAAATGCAATCTCTAAAAGATTAAATAATGTTCTGCTTTATTATTTCTACTTCATTGAATACTTTCAATTGATCTAATTTCTGTTTTACTTATTTTTAAGCTATGCAAATAATTTTTGTACAAAAAGAAAAATACTTAAAAAATCAAATGTGTTGTGTTTCACATTAAAATCATATTTGACCCACAGAAATCGCAGCTTCTTAAGATAATTTTCATTCTCTAGGTACTTTTTTATGTTTCTCTATCATTCATTATTAAAACAATGACCTTGATTGATTAATTAAAATGGCATAAAAGGACATTTCAGGTAAAATTGAATTTTAAATTTCAGCTTGCGACAAGTTCAAGAGAAATGAACAATAGTAATTCATATCATTGCAGCAAATTTTGTTGTGTAAAAACTTACTCACTAGGTTCGTATATTCAAATAGATAGGGCTTTTAGAAGTATGTGAAACATTCAGGTTTTTCGATATAAAAGCTATTGGAGCCACCTTTTATCTTAGCACCACTTTCGCTTAAAAGTGTCATGTGTAGTATTAAAATTA
This sequence comes from Belonocnema kinseyi, assembly GCF_010883055.1. NCBI lineage: Eukaryota > Metazoa > Arthropoda > Insecta > Hymenoptera > Cynipidae > Belonocnema > Belonocnema kinseyi. The sequence continues at coordinate 91,741,794 of NC_046662.1, forward strand.
AAATTTAAAATCGGTATTTTTATAAAAACATATTTTCACTCAATGGACGAAACGCAATTTTATTTTCGTTGATTAAAACAGGCCCATATTCCAAAATATTCCTTTGGTTAATAACATGTATTTGGAAAATTACTAAGTCTTATATACAAAAATTTTGTTTAATCTTTTCCAGTTTATAGAATAAAAAATTTGGACTTGAATGTTTTATGTTCTTAATCGGAGCTTGCGTATAGCATCAACTGAAATTGTAAATTCTTATATTGTTCTAACTATAATTAGGAAGTATTAAATATGCATAAAATAAATGTACGTGAGTATCGATCAAGGTCGTTGATGATGTCTAATCTCTAATTCATTTAATACTATTATTTATAATGTACATTTATTGCATAGCATTAAAATTATTTCCTTAATTCCTTATTTTAGTTTATAGCTGCAAATCGTGGCGATTTTTAAAATAATTTTTGACCTTGATCATTGTGCATTCTTTAGAAAAAAATGGAGAATCGTTCTGCAGTTTAACTGCCATGCAACGAGATTGAATAAATGTTATTATTCTTATGGCAATCGGCACAATAGCGCATCTATCAACAATGACATATGTATAACGGCATTTAACATAATAAAATTTAAAATATTGGTAACGCATAGTTTGAACATGAAACGTCATTCGTCATCATTGAATGAACGAATTAAGAAACTATTTTGGCACTATAATTCACATCACGCATAAATGGTGATTTCAAATTTTCAGCATTTTCAAAATATAAAAATTTGGAAAATGACTAGTGTACAGATAGTTTAAAAAAATTATATCGAAAAAGAAGATATTATATTTTTATAGTATATATAACATAAAAAATTGATAACATCAATTTATATTTTTAAAAAGCTGATAATTTTGAAACACCATTTTTTTACACTATTCAATGCAAAGTCTACGATCTTAATAAATACTGAGTACAGTGAGTTACTTAAAATCTAAAGAATCGTAATACTGTTCTTGGACTTTTTTCTCTATTCGTATCGCTCTCATATCAGTATTATAAAAATTTTTTAATATATTTAGTGCATTTTACTCGCTTTTTTATCGTCTTAAGCTATACATAATGAGATATTACTCTCGGCACACATTTATACAAAACTTGCCTCACCAATTCTTATCACACAACTTGTCGAGTTAATTTTTTGTCTCCTGCCTTTAAAAAATTTTAGTCCCATTTAATAACACCGGCAGACAAAAAAAAGTGGTCTGTCCGACAGACTACACTAGCATATCTATATGTTCTTGGGGTCGCTGAATTAGAATCCGGTGTCCAAATAACCAAGTTGGCTCTTATTTTTCAGAAAAACGAAAAAATAGACATAAAATCGACAAAAACAGCGATTTTTCAGGTATATTTTTGCAAAAAAAAAAAAAAATATTTTCTCGCCCGGTGAATTTAACCAACATTTTTATATATCTTTTGGGTCGCTGAATTCGAATCTGAGGCCCAAATAACCAATTTGGCTCATACTTTTTCAAAAATCGCAAAAATAGACGTAAAATCGGCGAATACAGCGATTTTTCTTTTATACTTTTGCAACAAAAAAATGTTTCATTCTTAATGGTCTAAATCAGCATATCCTTATGTTTTGGGGCCGCTGAATCCGAACCCGGGGTCAAAATAACCCAGTTGGCTCATATTTGATCGAAAAATTCAAAAATAGAGGTAAATCCGACGAAAACAGCGGTTTTTTGTCCATATTTTTGCAGAAAAAAATATATTTATCCCCAGCGGACTTATTCAGCATATCCTAATGTTTTTGTGGTCGCTGATTCTGAATCCGGGTTTCAAATAACCCAGTTGGCTCATATTCTACTTAAAAACGCAAAAATAGATTCAAAGTCGACGGAAACAGCGATTTTTCGTGTGTATTTTTGCAAAAAAAAAAGTATTTTCATGACCGATAGACTTAATCAGCATTACAGTAACTTAAAATTTGTCCTGGAAAAAATCAATTACTCAACTTATAGGTGGAAAATTTGCGGGGATTTCAAAATTCTTGGAATCGTTTTAGGACAGTAATCAGGGTATATAAAAACACCTTGTTACTTGTGCTTATGGGACATTCGAGATCGCGTTCGTCATTACAAAAAAAAGATGGCCAAAAAGAACATCGTTTGAGCAAGGACACAAAATATAATTGAAGATCCTCTAGTTGACCCTAAAGAAGTTTTGATTCCACCCCTTCATATAAAGCTGGGTCTTATGAAACAGATTGTCAAAGCGATTGACAAGAATGGCGATTGCTATGCGTAATTGGTAGATCAATTTCCACAACTTTCCAAAGCAAAATTAAAAGAGGGGATCTTCAATGGGATGCAAATAAGAAAAATGTTGCAGGATCCAGAATTCATTACAAAAATGTCTGGCACTGAAAAAGATGCCTGGCTTAGTTTTAAAAATGTCGTAAAAAACTTTTTAGGTAATAAGAAAAGTCCAGATTATCAAAATGTGGTTTCAGTAATGGTAACAAACTTTGGTAAACTAGGCTGCCTTATGAATTTGAAGCTACATTTTCTTCATTCGCATATAAATAAGTTCTCAGACAACCTGGGAGACTTTAGTGAAGAGCAAGGCGAACGTTTCCACCAGGATATAAAAGAGGTGGAGAGGCGATATCAGGGATGTTTGGATATCAACATGATGGCTGACTACTGTTGGAGTTTAAAGCGAGATCAAGTCAATCAAGGTACCAAACGAAAGCGAAACCCACTACGTAGGTCTTTTGAGGACAAAAGGGTTCGGTAAAAGCGACATGAAGAGAATAAAAAATAAAAGAACCCTATAAGCGTGAGAGGCAAGGGGACTCACGGACATAAAGCACCCCAAAGGGAACAGAATTTACTACGTCCACGTCGGTGTTCCTGGGTCACGCTAAAGGTAAATAACACTTATTAACAACAATCCCAGTCGAGGAAGGTAAAAGTTTAAAGGTTTTCGTCGATCTTATGTGTAATTTTGCGTTTTTCTATAAAATATGAGCCAAGTGGGTAATTTGAACACCGAATTCAGAATCAGTGACCCCAAAAATATAAGGATATGCTGGATGAGTCCACCGGGGATCAAGATCTATTTTTTTTTGCAAAAATATGCACAAAACCGCTGTTTTCGTCGATTTTACCTCTATTTTTGCATTGTTCGATCAAATATGAGCCAACTGGGTTATTTTGACACAAGATTCAGATCCAGCGACCCCAAAACGTAAGGCTGTGCTGATTTAGACCACCGAGCATAAAACATTTTTTTGTTGCAAAAGTATACAAGAAAAATCGCTGTATTCGCCGATTTTACGTATATTTATGCGATTTTCGTAAAAGTATGAGCCAAATTGGTTATTTGGGCCGCAAATTCAAATTCAGCGACCCAAAAGAGATATAAATATGTTGGTTAAATTCACCGGGCGAGAAAATATATATTTTTTTTGTTGCAAAAATATACCTGAAAAATCGCTGCTTTTGTCGATTTTATGTCTATTTTTTCGTTTTTCAGAAAAATACGAGCCAACTTGATTATTTGGATACCGGATTCTAATTCAGCGACCCGAAAAACATATAGATATGCTAGTGTAGTCTGTAGGATAGACCACTTTTTTTGTGTCGGTGTTATTTATTTTCTTTTTTTAATTGTGTGTTTACTTTCTAATATGGTATTGTGTATTAGGAGAAAGTGTAACTGTCTGGTCAAACACCGTGTATACATTTTCGATTATAGCCAAAAGCAAAATTTTACTTAAAAAATATTATAATATTTAAAGGATAATAAATATAATTTTTACCAGAAAAGAAAATAATTTCGAATTTGCCACGTGCCAATTGAATATTTTTTTCCTTTCCCGAGTGGCGCCAAATGAATGACCAAACTCGAGTTTAATATTTGTGCGAATCTCGATCTCTCGTTCTCTCTTCTTCTTCTTTTTTTTTAAATGTCCATTTGGCTTTCACGTTTACCAAAGCGTGTCCCATTCTCAGTGACCTCTTGTAAGTTTTCCAATCCAGAATTACAGTCGGAACGGGCGTGAGTAAGGAAGAGATTTACGTTTGCTGAATTGGATACCTACCATCCATTTCCAGTTTCGGCAGTGGCTCTATTATAACTTTTCAACCGTTTCCGCCCGAATCTACCGAAGCTCACGCCAGCTCCAATATTCATCCTTTTTCCACACTAAATGCAAATAAATTATAAAAGGGACACTTGATTCAAGTATTTGAATTTTTTACCAGAAATAAATTTTTCACTATGTATTTCTGAGCTAAAGTATATATATATACATATATATATATATATATATATATATATATGTGTGTGTGTGTGTGTGTGTGTGTTCTATAAATTTAGGGAATTAAAGGAATTCAGAGAATTCTTAATCATACTGCATTTCAAGAAATTAAAAATAATGCAAGAAATGCAAGACATTTAGATTATTTCAAGCAATTCAGAAGAATTGAAATGATGTAGATAATTCCGAGTATTTAGAGGAACTCAGATAACTCGTGGAATTCGGAGGAATTCAGAACATTTCAAGGAAGTTCTCAGAAATCATTGAATTACTTAAATGGGCTTAGTTCTTCAGAATTCCATTAATTCTTCTAAACTCTCCTGAATTCTTATGCAATCTTCTGACTTTCTCTGAATTTATTGAAGTCCTTGCAAGTCAAGGAATTCTCAGAATGCGTGAAATTTCATAAATTTAAAGAATGCAGATAATTTCAAGTATTTAGAAGAATACAGATAATTAATTGAATTCGGAGGAATTCAGAAGATTTCAAGCAAGTTCAAAGAGTTGAAAATAAATTGAAAGATAACATAAAATTTAAAGAATTTATTTTAATTTAATGTGAATTTAAAGTAAATTAAAATAATATATGAAGCCAGAAGTCAACTAAAAAAACTAAGTCAATAAGACGACCAAAACCAGAGTCCTCGCTTTAGATATGCGTTCTGAGAGAGGTTTTTGTAAAAGCCTGTTCGTATTTTTATCCTGTTTAGTATTTAAAGAAATTTTGTAGAAATTGTTTATGTAAGTTGTTGGCTTTAGGGTCAGGTGAATAGAAACTAATTAAGCTGTTCCAAAGGTTTCGGCACACAATGGTGGCCCTTATCAGTGAGTTTTATGAAATCTGTGAAAAGTACACAATTTCTTGTAGGTACGCAGTTTTAAAATTGGAAGCATTATTTTATTATTAATATCTTAGTTTTGAGCTAATTAAAAATTTAAATCACTTAGTTTTAAGTTTTAATTTAATTTAATTTCATTAAGAACTATTGATAAACCTTGCAGTACTCTTGAAACATTATTTTATTTTAACAAAGTACAATTGATGAGAAAACAATGCCAATGTAGTCTAAAAAGTTTTGTCACCAATTTTTTATTATATGAACAAATTTTCAACCGAAAAAAGTTCTTTATAAATTATTTTTTCAGTGACGTTATATGTAATTAAATTAATTTTTTTATTATTTTATTCCTTCTTTGTTATTTGTCAAATAATCTGTACTCAAATTATTATCATAAATTGTAAGAAACCTTATACAGAAGTAAATTGTTGTATAGTAAGCAAATATACTTTAAATAAATTTGATACTAAAATCAATTTTCTCAGTAATAAAAATAATTTCAAGAAACATTTGATTGAAAAATTATTATTTCAAATAATTTGTTTCCTAGATTTTTCGTATACAAATTTTGCTTTGAAAATGTTTTATGTTTCTGAAACCCCTATCGATTATTTAAAAAAGTGTATATAAACATTTACCTTATTTTTTGCTTTCATCCGACACTCTTAGGGGCCATCCACAAAGTACGTGGTACGTTTGTCATGAACTTTAAACACCTCTCGCCTGCATTATGCCTTTTCTATTGCACTTTACACGGAGAATGATATTTTCAATGATCGCCCCCCCCCCCCAACGTATCACTTATCTTGTGTATGGCCCCTTATCAAAGCACGAAATATAAAAGATTTTAAAAAATGGTCTAAATATTTAGATCCATTGGAAAACTCAAATTTTCTCTCTATGACCACTGACAGAAAACATAATGTATTGAAATAAATATTTGTTAATATTTCGTTTGGAAAATTCATTCCCAAGCTGGACCAACTGTCTTAAATTAAAGCTCTTCAGATAAAATGTGCTAAAAATCCATTGTAATTTCAATAAAAAATTATAACTTTGTTAACAATTCTTACTGGGATTTTCCTTACACTTTGAGGTAATTATTCTCCACGTTATTCGCATGGGGGCTCGCACTAGGGCTCTTGGTGGCACGCGAGTGCGAGCGACAGAGTTGCAATGTAGTTCACTCTCTGACAAAACAGTCGGAGTTGGAACGCACTTACTGCCGTAGGTGGTACCTATAATGTCATTCGTCGTGTACACATTGCCGACCAAGTTCGTTAGCCAACAATTGTTCTCTGTGCTCTCTGTGTGTCTTGGTTGCTAAATTTAGCGAGTTGGTGGAGCCAGAGAGAAGAGTGACAAAGAGAGAGTAAGAGAGAATGACAAAAAGAGCACACAGAGTCAAGAGTAAAGGTCATTAGGCTACATTGTCAACTGCTATCAAGTTTCGTTCTACTTGAAAACATGCATTTCCGTGATTTGACCAATTCACTTGTTCACCTCTTCCATCTCTGTACTTAATTCTCAAATTTACTTTTTTCCCCATAGTACTTTGATTATCTCTCTGTGAACTCCCTTTCACAAAAGGCTAATTTTCAGGATTAAATATAACTTATTAACCAATTAGTCTCTTTTACCAGAAATACGAATTAAATAAAGGAATGGATCCACGCGTTTTTTGGAAAAACGATTTCTTTTCAAGAGCTTCCATCAATTTAAAAAAATGTCCGGAGATTCCTTTGGGCTGCTGTACTCAAAAATATTCCGATAAACAAAGACTTTGCAAACTTTAACTTTTTGAGGAGAGAAAGTTGATCGGTTTCAAATTTTTAGGCTCAATATTTAATTTAAACTAAATTGGGATTTGAAAACTTTTACCTCTCAGCTCTAAATATTTTTTAACTCTATTGCAGATTGAAAATGAATTTTTCAACACCCATTTCAAACGTAAGGACTTCCATGCCTCTAATTAATTTACAAATTGCTTCAATCCAATAAACTCTTTTTGAGAATAATATTGGTACATGCGCTCTTGGAAACCCAAATAATTTTTTTCTCATTGCACTAATTCTTCTAAATAAGAGACTAACTTTATCAAAATTGAACTCCATTATACATGATAAACTGGACATGAATATACATCTACAGGCATTGATCCCTATCAATTTAAAACATTTCTCAAATCTTCACATTAAACTTTTACTCTAGAAATTCTAAGAATCCAATCGGACGAAATACCAAACGTAGAACTTTTCAATTTGGAATTTTTCAAGAATCCAAAATGCTATTTTTTCTAGTTTTTCAATTTAAAAATCTTTAGCTTCGGACGATAAATTGTCTCTAACTGAAATTCTCTCCATATTTGAAACTGAAGATCGTCCGTTGGTCACAGCTACTTAATAAGGAAGAAGTCCAACCCAGTTTCTGAACCAACACATTTGTATCTCCTAATACCAACTCCATCGCGCTTGTCAATGCGTGCATCATACAACTTCAAAGGTGAAAGACCCTGGTGCAATCTTTCAGATGGGATTAACTTTCCTTTTCCTCGATCGGGCTGACCTCGTTCTGGAGAAGTTCAAACTTGGGACTTAGCACCGGTAGTATGCTCTTGGTGCTGGTCTTGATCTGACTGTATATATCCAGTGACTTCTTTCGCTCTAGTTCCAAGGTCTCCTCGATCAGTCGCGGTGGAATGCTTCCGGTTCGCTTGTGGCAGGGTACGAAAGTACTGCTCTCCGGCTTCTGATCTTTCACCCTATCGGCCTTGTGGTGCTCCGGGGTCAGTGTACCGTTACCCAGCTTCCTCTGCTGCTCCTACCAAACACAAATTTACATTAAGTTCATTAAGTCAATTAATCTAGAGCTATGCGAAATTTAAATTTCAATCCTTGCTATGTTGAAGATACTAGACACGACAGATTTAAATTTGGGTTTCGCATACTGGATCATCAATGATTTTTAAATAAAAAATATTTACTTGCTTAATGTTATTATATATCTAACGTCCATAACCTTACCTGAAAGGTATCTTCCTGAGCAACATCTTCTTTGAGAATTGCACCTGTGATTATGGGCTTCGTTATTATCTCTTTTTTCCCAAAATCGTTTGTTAGAGCTTTCTGTTCCATTAGCTCCAACTTATTTGGAGTTGTGCCATTCACCTGAAGATTGGGATTTGACCTGACTGTGACAGTGGAAACACTTCTGTCACTGGAATCCTGATGCTCTAAAGACGAACCAGATTCCTGAGAGGATTTTAAACTATTCTGCTTTCCTTGCAAAGAAACCTATAAGAGACATTTTTACTTGTAAATTTTTCAGAGAGAGAAAGAGTATTTTACACACCATGCACATTTCTCCTAAACTTCTATAAGTCCGCACCAAGAGCTATATTTGGTACATTACTACTATCCTGGCATTCTTTTACGATAGCAACGAGTGAAGATGTGATTGAATATTTTCTTATCTGAACTAAGGATTATAATCTGCAAAAGACTGTAATTTAATAATTATTGATGTACAAACTCTCTTTAAAAATTCCAGATGGATCAACTTTGATTAATTAGGGATGAAAAAAGTTGATATTTTTCTCGTGACACCTTAATTTAAAATCTTAGTGACCTCCTAAGAATTACAATTACTGTACCTAATTGTGTTTTTTGATATTTCAAACACCACAAAAAGTAAATGTCTAGCAATGTATATATTTAACTTAATGTCATTATACATATGTTTATGTATTTATTTAAATTTTGAAAACAAAATAGAACTACTATTTCAGTTTAAATAAAATTGCATGTACAAAATGATACAAAATTTGCATGACATCTCATAAAACCTAGGTTGAATATTTATTTCTGGGATCGAATATGTTTTTTAATACCTTTGTGCTTGCGCTGAATGTAACTATAACTTTTATGCCCCGCATATTTGCTGTAAAAAAAGTAAGCTTATAGTAAACCCTAGGTCTATTTGAATTATGCACTTTGGAGGAAATGATGATCTGCGTAACGAAGAAATATTTTTACTCCAGTATAACGCTATATTTACCTCCGGGAGTTTTAGAGCGCCTGTCACAGAATTGAAATCGAGGAAGCTATTGCTGCAGAAAAATATTCAGAGCAGCTCTATACAAATTTATATTGTAGTATAACTTTAAGGACACACTCTATGTTAAGTGAATATTAAAATTCTGCACGGCTATAAACTGAGAAAAAATAAAGTTACGATACCAAAATAATTTTTTTGCGCAGTTTTTGTTAATTTTACAAAAATCTGATTGTGATTTCCAAAAATTTCGTTGCGATTATCATAAATTTCACTGTGCTTACTAAAACAGTGGCTGGTGTAGCGAAACAATTAATTTGACTTAATCCAAAGTTTTAGTTAAATGCTTTAATTGCACCTTTCTGAACACCTCAGGACCACGTTTAACTCTTATCTGATTAAAAAACATAATATCATAGAAATGACCTCCAATCCAAGTGAGCTAAATCAATATTTACGAAATATAAATTAGACCAAAATCCAAATTAAAAATCCCGTTTAACGTCCAATAATCAAATGGATAAACAAATTTATTATTTTTTTTCAGATTACAATAGGATTTTTGGTTTTCGCTTATTCGTTGTGGTCCAAATTTGGTCGTTGGATTCTTGTTTTGTTTAACAGGATCTTGCATCGATTTTTTAGTAGATTTAGTAAAATAACGTTTTATTGTATGCGACTCGTATCAGATATTCTTTGGGGAAATGCTACGACTATTTTGTGAATGCTAAGTGTTTCCTGTTTAGAGTTAGATTCTTAAATAATGTGATATTGGTGATACGCTAACAGGGATTTTTCTCGATTGGACCTCCCAATTTAGAATTATGAACATTCAGCTCCTTTATGTTATCTTATACAAAATAAAACCAAATATTCATTGTTTGAAGAAAAAGTTACAAGAAGAGAAAATGATTTTACACAATAAAGTACATTTGATTTGACCAGAAGTCTTTCGAACAATCACAATTTCGTATATAATCAATTCATCATATATTATCCTGATAACCCTTAATTATGATTAATTACGCAAATGCTGTGTGAATTGATCTCATTTCATTGAATAATAAATGAGATATTCTATTATATCTACAAAATACAAAATTTTTCTTTAACAAAACGATACTAATATTTCAACATATAATTGTATTACTTTTACAAAAACATGGTTAACTCTACAAAATATTTTTGATCAATCAGCAAAATGTTTCCTTTTTGCTCACAAAATATTTTTGTTGAAGGTACCAAACTTTTTGCTTCCATCAACTAAAAGTTTTCCCGAGGACCAATTCGCTCTCGAGTATCAATACTTAACTAAAAATAAGAATTTGAAAGATGCGAAAATATGTTCGAATAAGTCGAATAACAAGGCATTAAGAAAATATCGAAAATAAGGGCCCAATTTCAAAATAATATTATTTAGATTAATTTCACAAAACAGCTAGCAGTGAGAAACAAGTTGCAATGGATTAAGATATAATAAGCAAAATAAGGGGCGAGTATCGACGATTCTCGACGTGAATAACTTAAATAAAGTAAGAGGCTTGCGGAATAGCAAAAATACAGAATAATAATTGGCGAGTGAATAGCGAGTACCAACGAGTATAGCCGAATATTAGACGAGTACAGGATTTCTACGAGTATACTAGTAGTGGCATTATGTATAGTCCTAGCAGTAATGAGTAAATTGTTTCTGTAAATTTATTCTATTTACGTTATTTATAACGATAATATTCCAATAACTTATTCAAGAATAAGGAATAATTTGAAATAACCAAAAATATTTTACTTTTTTAGAGTTTACCCTAGAGTGAATGGCCTCTCGCGTTTTTCTGAGTGATAATGACTTTTTAAATCGATAAAAATAGACCCTTTGATAATTGATAAGAATTTTGAAGCTGAAATATAGATATTCTGCAGAAAAAAGAAGTTCAGGTTAACATTGTTACTTCAAAAAAAGTCACATAGACTTTTATGTTTCAGCTACCATTGTAGATGAAAGCTGCCATTCTTATTCCACCCTAATTATCAATCGCTGATTTTCTTCTAATCAAATCAATCCAAACGAAGTTGTAAAGAATTTTTCAAGGAATGCAATTATTAGCCCTCAATAATGAGGATTTAACCAAAGTTGCAGTTTTTTTCTACAATTAAAATAAGCTACAATAACTAAAATTCTTATTGTTAAATAAATAATTAAATCCCGAACTTTTTATTACAAAATCAACCTTTAGTATCTTTTCCAATCTTATTAACAATTAGCAATAGATCTATTTTTTCCGCTCTTTCAAGTCATTGACAAAAAACACATTGCTGAACATCTTTAATTAGCATTTAAAATATTTTAATGACAAATAAATATTGTTACAATAAACTACATAATTAATTGTCCCTTATTTCTTACATTATCACTGGTGTCCTTTTCTATTCTTGGTGATTTGAAATCATTCAGTAAAGTTTTTTCAGTGTCCGGTGATTTATCGAATTCAACCCATTTTGAAGAACCCTCGAGTTTCCGTGATTGATAATCAGAATCGTAAATAGTGTAGCCAAAATGGCCAGCATCGTACTCCAATTGATTTCCGTATCGATAACTCGGATTAACTGAACCTTGACTGCAAATAGATAAGTCCGATTGCGAAAGGCCAGTGTTGGTGCTCCCGAACAGCTTCGTGTTTTCAAAACCTAGAAATAAAGGGCTATTATAATGTATTTGAGGGGCTCTTTAAAAAGTACATCAACATAGAAAATATAAATGTGAATAACATATTTTGAAATGCTTGGAAAAATGAAATATATTGATTTTATTTTGCAAATAAAGCATCTAAATACATGAATTACACACTCTCTCCTATTACCCTATCCTCTTCTTTTTTTCAAGTATTCCTTTTCTGCGTGTTTTCGAAAAACTCCTCTTTTTGTTTTTTCGCCTTAATGCGAACTGAATTAATAGAACCCATAAACGAAAGTCAACGCTGTTCGTTGAAAGTGAATTGTTTCGCAATGAAAAGTCTACTATTAGAGTTCTCGCTCAGAATTTATCTCCTTTGGTTAAAAATTCTACTATTTTCTTGAAAATGTTCAAATGTTCAATTCTCATGTTAAAAACTAATTTAATTTTAATTGGAAAATGTTTTTCTCAACTGAAAATGGAAATCTATGTATTTCTTTCCAAATTCGTGTTCTCGTAGTAAAAAATCAATTGTCTGAACTGAAAATTTAACTATTCTAATTATAGTTAAAAAATAATAGTTTTTTGTATAGAAATCAACTATTTAGTTGAAAATTGAACTATTATGTGGAAAACGTGTCTTTTTGGCATAATTATTCCACTGTTTTATTGAAATCTCTATTTTTGGTTTAAAGATTCTATACATTTGGACTGTTTTATATTAATGAGAAGGTATATGTTGATATACTGCAGGGACAATAACTTTCGAAAGACTGACCAGATTGGATTGAGCTTCGGCACACTATTTTTAGGCATAAAAAGAAAGAAAGAGTTCGTTAACCAGTCATTTTTGAGTAACGCTTCTGGCTTTATCCATCAGAAATGCTTTTTGAGAAATAAAACATTCCATCTTTCAGGAAAAATATACAACATATGAAAAAAGGTTAAGTAACAAAATGGTTAACAATAGAAACATGAATACATTTTGTAACAACCATTTTTTGATGAGTCATATTTTTTTTAATCGTGAAAAATTCTTTTAAAAATAATACGATCCTGTTTTCAGAAAACTATGGAAGATACAACGACATGAGAAAAAAATGGTATAACCAAAAAAGATCTTCAAATTTGTTGTTAATAATTTTTTATTGGATGCGTAGATTTTTCTTTTATCGTGAAAAAGAACATTAAACATACCAATTTTTTTTCGAAAAAAGCAATACATGATACGAAAAAATTAAGATACAAAAGTTATTCACCTGAAAAAGGTCTATCAATTTCTTCTTGATCATTTTTTAATAGGACGCGTAGCTTTTGTTTTGAACGTGAAAATGACATTAAAAATAAACAAATGAAATTGTTGAAAAACATACACGAGGCACAATCAAATGTTCAATGACAAAATTGTTTGCCTAATGTGTTCGTTAAAGCCGAAGGAGCTTTAACAAAAGAAAATTCACGTTTACTAAATTACAGCTTTCGGTAGCTTGAGCATTAATTGTAAGAGTTTTATGCAAAAATTTAGGGAAAGTACAATGACCAAACGCGTAGCATAAACCCCGAGATCGGATAGAATTTGTCCTTTGGAAATCAAAATTCAACTATTTGGTTAAACATTTAGCTTCATGCTGAAAATTCGTCCTTTCGCTTGGAAGTTTAACTACACTTAAACTTGAATTCAGGCTTTGTTTTGCGTATGAGCATCTGCTCAAATCTAGACTCTTCAAACGTAAACATCATTGCCGTGTGAAACCTGCGAGTTAACTGACGCAATTTGACGCAGTAGTCCAGTTAGGCTGTTAGGGTACATCGCTTTATTGCCATGCTACTGTTTTTTTAGGCATGAGTGACCAAGGACGTTCTCACCTTTCGGCTCCATGGCTCTCTATGGCTCTCATCCGAAACCGCGGCGCGGCGTTATTTCTCGGAAGGCGCAAAACAAGATTCCTCAAATCCAAGTTTCAGTGCATTTGATTGAAAATTCATCTTTGTGGGTCGCAAAATTCAACTGTGTTCTTGGAAATATTTCTTTTTTGGTAGAAAATTCATCCCTCTGGATAGAAAATTCATTCTCTTTGGCATGAGAGTTCAACTACATCCGACTCTCAGTTTATTAACAGTGTCGGAGGTTGTCTCGTACTAACATTGTTACTTAATCGGTTGAATCGAAACAGGAACAATCAGGGCCGTCTGAACCGTTTCCAATTTGAATGCATGATATTGCGCAATATGTTAGACTGAGTACTCGCGCACTGCGGCCCTTCCGAGGCGACATTCGCAACTGCTCTCGCCCTGCCACCTGAGAAATTGCGGGGGCCTGCAGTTCTAGGTATGACTAAACCGCGATTCTGGTATACTTTATTGGAAATGCAATATATTTCGACTGAAAATACTAAGCGTTTCATTTTCGTGAAAAGTCACCTTTATCTCCTCTTTTGAGAGTATCAGAATCTTAACAAGAATTGAATTTAATCTAATATGTCGCTTTCAACAGTTTAGATATGTTTAATATAGAATGATCATGAACGAAATACAATTTTAAAATGTAGTACTTTTTACTTAATGAGGACTCGTCGTATATTAGCAAGAGTTTTTTGGAACAACTATAGCAGTGACACTGAATATGAAGGGGCGTGTTAAAACGGTATTAACTGCGACTCGACAAGTCGTAACATTGTCGTGTGTACTCAATTACATATATTTCAATAGTAAATAACGTCAACGATTAAAGTAGGTCAGTCAGAATCGAAATCCAGCGACAGTTTCACTAATGACTGTACAAACCAGATTGACCTGGCCACAGCTATAGAGGATTTTATATCATTCTTTTCACAGCTATTAGTCTCTCAACTTTTATTGCAACCGGAAAGTTCAAATGAATAAAATTGACACTTGAGGATTAGTTATTCTTTCATCTAGATTATTTTCAAAGTTGTTCAAATAATCTCTGAACAAACTTCTCTAACGTTGAGAAAAAAAGGAATAAGAATCAATAAAGAAGCAGTAATATTTTAATATTTGAAATTCAAAAGTTTAGAATCTCAACTCTTTTATAGCAGACTTTAAATCGGGTGTTAATTTTGAGAGTTTAGAATAAAAAGCAGTGTCTAGGGATAATATTTACCGCAGGGGTGATCTTCAGGAATTTCCTCTCGATGCACCAGTGCTTGCTGATCGGTTACCTTTCCGGGCATGTCGTCAGATGATCCCCTATTGACATCAGCTTCATCGCTCTGGTAGCCAGGCTGAACCTCCACCATAAAGGAGCAACCATCGTCCTGGTATTTTCTGCTCATGTTGTCTTCCATCGTCACCTTTAACAAAAGAAATTTAACCATTTCAACCTCACAGCAGATGGTGATGAATGTAAATTATATAAAAACTAAAAGAATTTTTCAAAAACGGGAAGTCAACTGTTTCAACTGCAAGAACTTTATTGTCAATATTCTCCTTTATGTTTTCTTATTGAATTCAATAATTCATTATTGATGTATTTTTTGCTAGAAACATTGAAATAAACTGCCTGTATAAATATTCTAATCTGAGGTAGGTAGGAAAAATAAATACATGAGAATGACAACTAAGCAATGACCAACTTTTTGAAATTCTGTTGCAAACGATTATATGTAATTGAGAGTACTATTTATCGATACATATTAGAAATATGTCAGAGTGATTTCCCCTTTCACTCGAAAAAATCAGTTTTAAAATTTTGAGAGTGACAACTGTATATACGGATCGTTGAAGGTATTTTGCTCTATAACACAGAAAATTAGAAAAAGGTTTGTCACCTCCCGGAAACATTTTAAATAATAACTATTTGCTTCTATATAATGTTTATTAATGTTTGCACATCTTCAATATGGAGTTTTTGAGAAACAAATGCTTCTATGATTTCATTTACATTTTATATTTGAAAACCTGCCCCAGAAAACTTTTTTATTCATTCTGTAGAATTTCACTTATGGCCCCTATAAAACAAATATTTCCAGTTTCTCTGGACACTTTGCTTCATCTTTTAATTTTCCAAATTTTAAATTATTCAACATTCAAGGATTTCAGTTTGAAATGTTTATATATAATTTTAAAATGTTAAATGCAGAATGCATTACATGTGATATTGCTTAATTTGAAAAATTCAACTTAAAAAATATTTATTATTGGAGACATTAATTAGGTCGAAAAAATTATTTTCAGTCAATCAAACGCATTTGGGAAATTGGGCATTGACGGTCGTATTCCCCAGGCCTCATCAGTTCTATTTTAAGGTTTTCAATTGAAAATTCTGTAATTGAGAATAATTCAATTCTAAACTAGTCAATTATAAAGGCAGTTAAATGTTATGTAGACCGTCCATTAGTCATTTGCATCAAAATAATATAAGCGATAAATAAATCGACATTTTTTGTTAAAATACTACAATATTTCTAATGTGTTATTCGTTAATAAAACTGAAAATCATTTAATAGATTTAAATACAAACAAGAAAGAGTTATCAGGAGCGGTTGTTCAGGTTAACTCTAGCGATGAAAAAGTTCTCAACCGATGAACTTTGTAGGTCACCAAGGAACGCATCATACGATCATTAAATTGCTGTGATTTACACAGATGACCAGCCTTATCTATGAGCCTTTCGCGCGTGCTTTGTACACTCGGTTAAATATTTGGGACATCGATCTACATTCCGCCTTTTAAAGCTGTCATATTTGACTGCGTGGTAGTATAGTTGAAGTTTTTTCTCTTTCGAAGCAGTACATATAGATATAAACTGGATAAAATAACCTTTATTCTTCGACAATTATGGGCGACATTATTTCAGAAGATCTATAAGAAGATTTTATACTCCAAAGCCCCAAAGTAACAGTTTCCAAATATACAATATGGAAAAAAAATTGTTTTACTTTTAGCCACAGAAATTTGTTTATTGTGGCTCTCATTAATACAGAAGTGGGTCATTCGGCTTCTTCACGTGAATACACACATACTATTGAATGAGTAAAACCACCCCCTATAGTCCTATACCACATTCAATCTGACAAGGGATGGGTGCCGAAGCAGCTGCAACAGTAATGGCCACCAAATTGAAATCGATTGTGGGTGTTTTCTTAAATGACTCTAGATTCTTTTCTTTCAGATCTTCAACCAATAAAATCATTTTTTTCACAAAGTGGGTTCAACTTTCACACATGTAAATGAATTTTCAATCAAGAAGATTCATTTTCGACCAAGAAAGTCGAATTTACAAGACAAATAAATTTTCCACCCTATAGCTAAATTTTCAACTAAAAAAGATTAATTTTCAATCACGAATAGAATAATTCAATTTTCAGCTAATAAAGTGAAATTCCAACTTAAAAATAATCAATTTTCTACAAAATAGCTAAGTCTTGAAACAACAATTAGCTCTCGACGAAAAATAGTTGAATTTTCGTATCGAATTCTATTCATTCAGTTCGCATTTAAGCAAAAAAAAGACTCCCCCCCCCCCCGCCCTGGAGTATGACATAGATTTTTAAAAGTCCCTAATAGCGACCCTTAACAAATATCAAGTACCTTATATGAAAGTCCTTCAGTTTATAAACAGAGAAGACCCAAGAAGAACCTTCTTTTAATCATCAGTTATAATTTGAAAAATTACCATTTTCTCAGCACATTTTTGAATTTCTGTCCCACTTTCTTATGAATTCCTTTTAAGAAGAAAGGGAAATTATCGAGAGAGCCATTCTTTCCATTACATTAGCAATAACGACGACGAATTGGAAATGGAGAGATCTCTTGAAAGATTCCCTCTCTAGAGGCCACGAATAGCAGCTTGGTGACAGGAAGATATAGCAAATTTCAAAGCAAAAAATAAGATGCGAGTGCAAAAATGAACTATTGAAAAATCGAATATGTTGTCAAATTAAATTCCTGTTTACAAGTTTTAAACGACTTTAAAAGAACCAAAGAATTATAGCGAGCATCTTTTCTGGATTTCTAATGTTTCTATCAGGAATATATATTAATTACTTTTTTCACATTTGCCATGGTGCTATAAGTTAATGACATCATTTGGATGCATTAGCGACGTAATTTCGGGTGGTAGTAACTGCATTTCTCCTTAAAAGTAAAAGGATGTACGAACATGCACTATTCATCATGGGTTGCTCACGTCTCTATTGAATTGTCTGACGTGACTGAAAAAGCTGGATAGGCTGGCGAAGCTTCAAGGGGATATGAGTAGAGTCCAAGATATTTTTTCAAACATTTACATTCGTTTGTTTGCCAAAAATAATGAACAAATTATGAAAAATTATGTTCTTGGAAGGATCGGCCAATTTTCTTCAATTTCTTATCAGGTAAAAATGATTTAAAATTATTTATTCGAAAATAAATTTTCATGAAATATTATTTCTTTTTATGTGCCAATAATTTTCTAAAAAACATTGAAAAACATAATTTAATAATTTCAATTTCCTATATCCCTATTCAGGGGCCGTTCATAAACTATGTTGCCAATTCGAAAATTAATTTGTTTGTTAGAAATTAAGATACTTATTTATAAATTCAACTATTTTTAGAAAATTATCTCTCAGAAAAAATCATATATTCAATTAGGAAATTTAAATGTTTTTAGATAATTCGTCTTTTTGGTTGAAAATTTGACTATTTTAAAATTCATCTTTTTTGGTTCAAAATTAAAGTACTTGGTTGATCTACCTTGTTAGAAATTTTTTTCGCCTCTTTGATTCAAAGTAACTACATTCTTTGTTGAAAAATAATGTTTCGTTTTGTTAAAAATTAATTTTTTAATTGAAAACTTAACAACTTGAGTTAAAGGTTCATCATCCTATTTGAAAATTTATCTTATTGGTAAGAAGTTAATATTTTTGGTTGAAATTTCTACTATAGTTTTTGTTGAAAATTCATCTTTTGCGGTTAAAGTTTTAGTAATTGTTTGCAATTTAATATTTGTTTGAAAATTCGTCTTTTTGCTTAAGGATTCAAATATTTTGTTATAAGTCTGTCTTTTTTAGTTAAATGAGACTAGTTAAGAATTTGTTTTCTTTTTTTGAAAAGTAATTCTTTGTTCAAACTTCGATCATTTGATTAAAAATTCAAGCATTTTGTCAAAATAGCAAAAAAAAATTTTGTTTAAGTATATACTTCGACTTGAAGTCATAGGAATTTAACGCGTCTCATATTGAACTAAATATCGTATCTACATCAACTTTATTCTATAAAATTTATTATTCTCTATATTCGTTTAAAAATCCCCCTATTTTCCCTTTTTGCAAGCATTTTGGGTATATAAACTCACTAGAAGTGCGAAAAAATGCAGAATATTCGTAAAATCCATGTTTAAATAATGTCTACGTTGCATTTAAGGGGGGGGGGGGGGGGGGGGGGGGGGGGGGGGGGTTAGGACAAAACTGCGTTTATCGAAGCGGAGGAACGACGTAGTAAAAAATAGGAAAAAATTGGTAACGTAGTTAATGATTGGTGGCTCCTAATATGTTGAATAGAATTATGATGAAACATTCCTTTCGAATACTCCTAATGGGAGAATATGTCCCAAAAGGCAAAATATGCATGATGTCAATTGGAGACGACGACAGTGGTTTGGCTTAAACTTAGTGCATTCGGTGCTGCCTTCTGGGTTCTGTGTTATATTGTCATTTGCTCATTAGCCTATACACTATGTACACGATAAGTGCTGGTCAATAAAGCTCCTCTCACCTGCTTTCAATACCTTCCTACATTTACTTCGAAATCTACCCAGGAACAGAATTATTGATGCGTATTTTTGAAAAGACCCCGTGAAAATTTTTTTCTGGTATTATTTTTCCTGTTGCAGTATCAGGCGTTTCATTTATTAAAAATGGGCGTAGCTACAAATGAGAATTAATATTTTATAAAAGGAGGAATATGGTATCAATTTTTGAGGTGAGGCAATTTATTTAAAATGAATATCAGAGTTGTAATTTGACACTCTGACAGGAATTAGATAAAATACCACTGTTACATTGAAAGACAGAAAAACTTGAGTATCTTAATCAAAGTTGTAAATTGTTCACGAGGGGCTACTCACTACGGAATATAAAAAATTTTAAACTCTAAATGCGTCATTCTGTATTGAATTCTTATAGAGGGCATTGGAGCGTAACTCGGAATGCTCCAGGCCACCTCATCGCTGTCCACACTTAGCCAAAGATTTTCAAGATTTCTCACGAATGCTAGATTGCTGAGAGATTTCCAAGAGTTTCTTCAAGAGTTATCTTAAGATGTCCCGCGCAGCAATCTATGCTTTCTTAGTGAGTTGCCCCTAGATTGTTTAAAACTTTAAGTGGTAGTAAAGGAAATTGCGGAAGTTCATTTATTTCTCTGCATACACGTAAAAGCATCTTGATTTACTGCCCTGAACCCTTAAAAGGGACATAAACTCCCTTTGGTTGTCTCAATGGGACGTCATCCTAAGCAAGTCGTATTTTCTCTTGGTAAAAGTACGAATGCCATCTTACGAAAACACCAACTTCCGTCTCTGCATTTCACGAGCTAAATTTTCCTTTTTGTGGCTAAGATACACTCCTTAGAAAAATTACCAACAAAATATTTAAAAAATCGCTGTTAAATTATCATCAATAAGAGTTCAAATGAATAAGTCACTCAGGAATAAATTATATAAAGAGACTTAATATGAGACGCAACGGTGAATTATCTAATTATTGCATTCAAATTTTTAAGTATTAGGTTTTATAAACATTTGAAGAAATAATTACTCAATTAACATTTTGAATCGAAAATTTTTGAAATTTAAAAATAACTTGTATTAACCCTAGAAGTCCACACTGGGGGCTATTGAACCCCAGCGCTCTTTCATTTGAGTGTCCCTTTCAGGCAAAGGTCGATATCGATATTTGACCCAATGTAAAATCGTTTTAGGTATCTGAGAACAGGTCACGTAGATTGGATAGCCGCGCTTTGTGTATGACCCGGACATGACACTGCACTCAGAAAAATGTTTGTTTGAATCAAACAACAAAATTTGTTTGAATTCATATAATTGAATGAAACAAATTTTTTGCTTCAATGAAAAAAGGTTTATTTAATTTAAAGAAATGGAAACTATTTGCCTTATTCATTGAAACAAATAATTTGTTTAGTTCAATATATTTGATATAAATAAAAATTGACTTCTATTAAACAATTCATTTGTTTAAAATCTGTTTATTCGAATACATAAAAATATTTATTGGATTCAAACAAAAAATACAGTAGAAACCAGAACTACAAAGTGCCGCTAGGCGTGCTATAGCGCTGCCGACGGCTCCTAAGGGACTAATCTAGAATCTAAATTAATTGATCATGTTATTTAAAATATTTGATGATACTCACATTTTTGTAGTTTCATATTATTCTAAAGGTTTTGATTTACTATAAAATGATCAATTAATTGAATGAATGGGCGCAATTTCTCTAGTTTAGGAACTACTTGAAGTTCAGAGTTTTTACCTTGGATATAATTGAACATTTCGGATGTGAGTAAGTCTTTTCAAATACTAACCTCCTTTCTTTACAATGATGATTTATGAAATCAATCATGTTATTTTCTATTATAATTATCACTGTATACTTAAGAGCAGGAACACATATATACATTCAATTCAAATGTCCAACTCTGGTTCATTTCTCATTATTCTACTCTATGATTGTTCAATACAGAAATGAGAAGCCCAGAGTTAAAAATTAACCAGAACTAAGCATTCGGCTTGAACAACCCGGGTAGAAATTGCCTCTTTATGCCTAAACTAAATATTGGCTCTTACGAGGCCGCAGCAAGATTTTCAAGCTGGAAGAATCTAGGTTTTCCCTCAGCTGGCCCTCGGTAGATTATTGTCGTGTGCTACTTGAATTATATTATTTATATACTCAATTTTTAGCCTATATTTTTAAATTAAACTAGATAAAAAGCTTAATTCATAAAGATATATTTAGAGAATAATTTCTATCATTTATTATTTTCTCGAGGGGACCTTGTAAAACTCTCGACAGGTAAAACGGGTAATACAGCTGTGAGTGCAAAAAAGTACATTAATGTTCTTATATTTAATTATACTTAAATTTAAAAAAGAGAGAATTAAAAAAATTACCGAGATGCAAACTTTGAATAATTTCATTTTTTTCTAAAAAAATGTAAAACATTTGTTGCCTTAAAAATTTGAAAAGAATGTTTCTTAAAGATCGATATAATTTGAAATCATGGCAGTACGTTTAAAAATCATATATAACAAATCGAGTCTCAAAAACATTTCTTTCTAATTTCTAAAGTATCGGATGAATCCCGTTAAGCATTTATGATATCGCTCTCAGCATGGCATCGTAGCTATGGGGATTAGGCGTTCGACTTATAAGCGTACGGTGCGTGCATTCGATTCTCGGCGCTTGTGGATATTTTAATAAACTGTGTTTATCTTTAGTTATTAGTAATAAGTCTTCTTTAGTCAAATTTAACAATCAGCTTAGTTTTAGAATAACGTGCGAAGTAGAGTTAAGGATTTAATGTCAATAAAAATACGAGAAAACGAAACAGTGTTTGTCAGAGGCTACAGAAAGGTGTACAATCTTTAGATTTAACTTTTGCAAAGAAAATTTATTTTACATTTGTATTAATATTTTCCTTCTTTGAATCAAAAATTTCTGGTAATAGATTATGGCAATGTGCTAGTTAAACTTTTTTACTATTGCAACCATAGCATCATACTTCAGAATTTAAAGCATGATCAATTTTTTAATAATTTAATAATATTTTATTTGAATCAAGAAAATAAGAAATAATAGCATACGCATTTGATCGAGCACGAAAACACCGTTTGGTGCTTCTAAACAATATTTCATTGATTCAGAAGTATTTTTTTCTATGTGTGTGAGGGACTATCTAGATTCTATAAAAATCCTATTAATAGGCTTGCATTGGGTTGCCTACTGATGAACTCGCTAGCTGAACGTGACACTTTCGCTTGCGCCCTCGATAGATTGCCACTTTAGGCCCTCGATAGAAAATAGGAAATCTAGACAGGGCCTCTTAAGAACCATGTTATAATTTCTACCCAGGAAGCGTTTCTGCTTTTACAGATACAATGATATTTATGATTACCAATAAACATATTATCGAGCTTATACATTATTTTTATAAAGAATGCTTAATTTTGAGGTTAAGTGTTAAAAAAGATTTACTTCACTTGAACAAAATCTTTAATTAATTAGAAAAATATATATTCAATGTAAAAAAGAACCATACTTATTTTAAACAAGAAATTGATCAAAATCTAACCAAACATTTATTTGAACCAAACAAATAAGGACAAACGACAAATTTATTTAAATCAACTAAACATTTGTTTGACGACATATTAAAGAAATAATTTGTTTGATTCAAACAAACATTTTTCTCAGTGTGGTTTTTTTTACACCCTGAAGAAGAACAAGATAGTTCTTCTCTTATCATCTGGCATTTTGGATGGATCCATCAACAGAGACACAGGAAAAACTGAAGTAATCATGTTGTACAATTCAACTAAAGGCGGTCCTGATTCATTCAATCAGCTCTGCCACGAGTATTCATTGGTAAGGAAAACTAAGCAATGGCCTATGAGGATTTTCTTTGGAATGATGGATCAAGCTGGAATTAATGCTATATAGGCCTTACTTTGACGCTCCACGTGGAAGTATTGTCCCTACTTTGCAGCTGTTTATTCTACTAGCTCCTACGTAGTCACTCCTAAAGATATTTTCATTCTATTTTGCTTCTGTATAAGCTTCAGCCCCTACATTGAAGGTCTTGCCTCTATATTCTTCAGTTTTACTTATGTCTCATTTAAAGCTCCATATTCTCCGTAGAAATTAAAAAATATCTTTTAACGCTCTTAAATTTTAGCGCATAAAATATATGGCCTCGTTGCCTCGAGGCCCTCTGCGCCCTCATGACAGATACATGGTTGTTTTCTCTAAAATTCTATCACCACAGTTTGTGAAAGCAAAAGTTTAATTCGTTTTAAATAATAAATATTTAAGTGACAATATTGAAATGGCTTTAAGAGGAAAGAAGTTTACCCTAATCTGGTGGCTGCAAGCATAATTATTAAGATAATTATAAAGATAATTATAAAGATAATTATAAAGAACCCAAATCCAACCCCCTCCCCCCAAAAAAGGTATCAAACACACGAGAATAAACGACAAAAGAAAGAGGTCAGAATGATTCAAATCTTTTTATTGACTTTTTTCTGTACCACAAAAAATAACTCCAAATCAGTTACAACAGATTCTGAAGAAATAGACTTTCCTTTCACATAATTTTCTTTTGAATTGAAGAATCACGAAATTGAATGATTTCAGATTTAAAATTTAGAAAATAGGGAAAGTTCAATATCTTAAAAATTGAATATTTTGAGATTAGATCATTGAAAATAATTTATAGTTAAAAGTGTTCAAAATTAAATAATTAAAAATTGCAAACTTTTAAATTTGAACAATTATAATTTCAAAGCGATCAATATTTGACAATCTAATATTTAACTTTTAATATCTCTCAAAAATAAAAAATAAAAAATTGTTTCTTCAAAATGTCATATTTTTAAACCAATTTATTTCTATATGCCGAGGTGTTAATCACTTCAATCTTCCTCATGCATTCACTAAATATTGCCAGACACGTATTCATTTAATATTTATGGTATTATTGATATTCTGTAGAACATCAAATATTCTTGATATTCCCAAATATTCTGAACTTTCCCGAAATATTCACAAATATTCTGACATATTCCTCTATTTCCCTTTGCGCTCAACAAGTTTTTAAAGATTCCAAACTATTTAAAAATGATTTTTAAAAATGCCAAGAAAATTTAAAATAGTTTATGTATTACTGTATAATTTCAAAATATGTTCAAGTGTTCAAAAGGATTTTAATGAATTTCAAAATAATTTAACGGAATTTAAAAATTATTTCAAATTAAAAAAGATTAAAGTTTATAAATGAATTTCAAAATATTTCAAGTAATTTTAAAGAATTTGTAAAGGCATTTCAATCAATTTAATATAGTTTAAAAGTCTGTAAAGTAATTAAAAATATTACGAAGCATTTTAAATAATTTTCAAATAATTTTAAAGAGTTTAAGGATCTTCATTTAATTTTAAAATATTTTTATGTATTTAAAGAGATTTTCAGGAGTTTCAAGGGATTTAACGGGAGTTATTTGATTTAAATATTTTTTAAGTTTATAATCGAATTTCAAAAGATTTCGAATTATATAAAAGAGTTCGAGATATTTTTAAAGAATTTAAGATATTTTTAAGTAATTTTTAAGAATTTTTAATGAATTTCGGTAGAATTTAAGTGAGTTTTAAGATTTCGAAGTAATTTTGAAGTATAAATAATGTTCTTGAATTCTTTAAAGTCCGTTAAATCTTTTGAAATCTTCGCAAATTTGTGGAAATCCTTTCAAATCTATTAAATTACGGAAAACATAAATTGAATTTTTTTTAATCTTTTAAAATATCTTAAAATATTTTTAGATTTAATTTAAATCTTGTTTAAGCACATAAAATATGCAATCATAATTTTTAGTTATTCTAAAATCTAAAATCTTAATACACATATAATCATAAGCGTAGCGATATTTTTTACAAAGTGGGTCACAAAAATTTGCAGACGGTCATGCACAGCTGTAGTTTGTATTTCAGATTTTTTCATACTTCAAGCTGTAGGCTAGCCCAGAGGCATTAGGCGTTAGGAAAGCGAAACTGATAGGGTTCGAACCCCTGCGGCGAATAAAAACTTTCATATCGTGCGATTATAAATAGTGTAGTGATTGTGTAATAGTAAATAATTGTGTGCTTAAACATGTGAACAAATATTAGAGTATAATAGTAATGATATAATAATACAAAAGATTAATTTTGTGTGGCAAACAATCCGTTATAATTGTATAGAACTATTCTCTATAGTTTTGGGACTAGACGATTTTAACTTTTATTAAACTATCCAGTGTATCCTCTACTATAGGCCTAGTTCTATAAAATAAAATGGATATTTTTTTCCATGTGCAAAATAACTTGAAACCATATGCAAATGTTCTTCTTGCTCTACTTTTATTAATTTTTCGTCAAATAATTTTATTCTGTACAGGAACTTAGAGTGTGAAGCGTTAAATTGGAAACAAAAACTAAATCTCTATTTTGACGCCAGAAATGGAAGATTTGGAAATTTGTGCCCATAAGAGCGCTAAAGTAGGGGCAAAAATCGTATGGGAATATCCTCTACTTTACAACATTAGCCCCTACAAATATTAGCGTGAAGAGTTTAAAAGTAGGGCCTATATTTCGAATCGGGTAGCATCAATCACTCCACTTTGCCAAAAACGAAAAACTCGGGTCTGCTGCGCTTCGTGCCGACGTGTAACATGGAACGATCACCGGTCGGGTCGCTGCATTGACTGTGCGTCTGCATATAAATAACATTATAAATTGAAATCTAAAAAAAACAATACAGACTATTCCTTTTCATCTTCTTTGAACTTTTGCAACAATTCTTTTGTATGTTTAAAAGACATAAAATTAAAAGAACGTTTTTGTGCTTTTGAATTTTCTCATTTTTCATCCCTCCGAATAATGCAACTTTTTGAAAGGAATTGAAGTGGCATATTTTTTCTGATTCTTCAATACTTCAAACTTAAAATCCTGGAAAAAATGTAAACAACACAGTAGAAAAAAAAATAATAAAAAATAAAACTTATTTCGGTAATTTTACGCTTTTTTCTTCGGACTTTTTTTTACAAAAAATTCTTTATGAAGTATATACATTTTTTGATAGTATTTTTGTTCCTAAGAAACAGAACAGAAGTGTTTAAAATTGAAAAATTTCAGAGCTAAAAGTTAAAATTGTGACAATTTCAATAGAAAGAAGTAAAAATTGTTCAATTTATAAATGCTTTGCATTAGAAATGAATGATTTTAGATTAAAATTTCGAAAATAGGACATTTTCAAAACGTACGTAAAAGAGTTTAATAGGATTTCTCTACTTAAATGTGTTTAAAATTTAATAATTTGAAATTAAAAACTTTTAAATTCGAATGATTCTCAATGCGAAGCGATACAAATTTTATAATTTGAAATTAAAAACTTAAATAATTAGATGTTCTAAAGTCAAAGCTTTTGAAATTCTAGAATTTTACAATGCTTTCGCATTAAAAATGATCAGTTAACATTAAAATAATCAGACAAATTTTTGTAAGTTTTAGAATTAAATTAATCGTCATACACACCAATAAAAATGGAAAAATGTGTACAATCAAAGATATTATTTAATTCCTGTGGTATCAATTTAAGGTAGTTAACTTTGTATGCATCTTAACTTTGAATATAATTTTTAACTTTTTTATTTCAACTTGTGTCATTTTCAATACTTTATTTAGAATTATTATTTATTCTTGAAATTTTCAATAAAATATTTCTCAATTTTAAATAATTAATTTTAAACAATTTTTTAATAAATATCAAAAAATTTTAAGGCATTACATTTAAGATTTAAAATTTTTACAACACAATAAAAGGATTGCTATATATGATTACAATAATAGAATTTGAAAATTTGAAGCCTTTTAATTCAAATTTTTTTTTTAAAGGGTTTAAAGTATTCAATATTATGCGTTCATTGCGATCTTGAATGTTTACGTTTGACACAAGCGAATATTTTGTTCTATTTGAGTGAAAATCATTTAGGACCATTCCCGAAACCCCACTTAAATGATATTTCCTGTGTAGTGTAATTACGAATTCATTAAACTGAAAATTATGTAACTATCAAGTCTTAAAATTTGAATATACGAGGGTAGTTCAATAAGTCCTTAGAATGAAGTATAAAAACAATTTTTTTTGGGTAAATTTTTTTTTATTTTTCAACATAATCTCCTTGGAGCTCTATACACTTGGTCAATCGCTTTTCAAGTTTTTTTAATCCTTCAGAAAAGTGCGTTTTCGGAAGTTCCTCAAAATAAGCTCTTACAGAGGCAATGACGTCTTCGTTGTCTGGAAATCTCTGTCCACCGAGCCATTTTTTCAAGTTTGGAAATAAGAAAAAGTCACTGGGGGCTAAATCTGGTGAATACGGTGGGTGGGACTTATTGAACTACCCTCGTACAATTTCGCATACCTGTGAAATTGAAACCAACAAAGAAAAATCTGAAGCTAAATTTTGTTGCATGTAAAATTTCCCGCTGTTAAAGTTTACATGCTATTTGGCGAAAGTTTATCCTACGGTGGAATAAAAGCTGGCGTCGGCTATGGCGTCCTTAGCAGCAATGGGGAAACGGCAAAGTATGAGTGAATCCGAGCTATGAATAGGGACACCAGATTTAGAACGACACACAAACTGTAAAAAAAGAATTGTGTAAAATTACAAAGTTTCGGAAAATTAAATATTGTATCATTGTAAATATCACACACTTCACTGTGTGATTTTACAAAAGTAAGTGAAATTACATCCTCTAACGATGTAAATAAAAGGAGCCTCGAACAGCAGTGTAATATTACACCCTCGATAAAAATAAAATTACACATTCCATCGTACGAACATTACATTCAGAAGGGGAATTTCCATGGACGTAGGAAACAAGGGACAAGGCATGCCATTGCGGGGGTGATGCAATGAGGGGGGGGG
>NC_046662.1:91770473-91799376 GCF_010883055.1 Belonocnema kinseyi
CCCCCCCCCCCCTCCCGTGGATTCAACCCCGCTCGCAAGTTAGGATGGCTGGCCTAGTCCCGTGTTTCCTATGTCCATGGAAAAAAGTCAGTCGAAAGCGTCTATCGTGTTCGTTGTTTATCGATGCCTTCATCCTTCAATTTTGGAGCATTTTTATTTTTAATGCGAGGAAATTGACAGCTATGTTCAACTTTTTTGACAGCTTTCACACAAAAATAGACCGAATCCGAGCTATTCCTATTTTGCTTTTTACATTTTCTGCTATTGGAAGGGAAAAAATGCGGTTATTCGAAACGTATATTTCATATCTTTCTTTACGGAATATTTAAACATCAAAAAAATACCCATAGTATCTTATCTGTTTTAGGTAAGTGCTAACGTCTCCGGCTTGCGTTTCTTCAATCTCGATGAAATTGTACGAAGTTTGAGCTTTCGAGTGTTCGAAACCTGTCGTCCTGATAAGTTTTATTTTATTTTATTCTTTCACATAATGAAATTTACATTTTCGCATGTAAAATTATCGGCTAAATTGGAATATCACAACAGATTCGTAAAGTTACTCCGATTCAAGAGGGTCCTTTTATTTACATCCACCAGAGATGTAAAATTCAATAAATTTTTTACAGTGCAGAAAAAACAAAAGTTAAAATTTTTTACAGGTAAGACTTGCAACAGTTAAAAAATAAACATATTTCGGCGAAAGTTTCACCGAGGTCAGGGAGAATAAATAATTGTCATCTTTTCTACTGCGTCACGCTGAAGTGTGCAAATTTCAGTAAAACATTTATAATCAGCAACAGAAAACAGAAAAAAATGTGCTTACTGATATATCTATTCCAAAATATATACAAAAAATATACTGTTGTAAAGGAATTAGAAGTATTAATATTACCATTTAGCAAAAGCACAAAAAGCAATTGACAGATGGGAATCCCCAGTTCTCTCCAATTTAATCAAGTTAAGCGACGGTAGACAGCGTTGGCATCACAATTCTCGCTAGATCTCGAATAAAAATGGAACAATTATAAGGCAAAAGATTATCCAGGCGAGGTTAAAGATCAAAAATTATCTTCGATTCATTTAAGTTTATTCAGCAAGACTAATTTTTGTTGCGGTGAATCTTTCGCCTGGAATCGATGTAAACTTTATCTTTCGTTTTTTCCGTAGCAATATATAATACTTAAATCTAAAATTATTATATTGAAAACTTCATCAAGGCTTCCAATATTAAAGTTTGGAATTTTGAAATGTTCAATAGGCTGTCATTTTTAACGTTGACAATTGAAGGATGTTAAATATTGTGAACCTCTCGAGTTCAATTTTTTAAAAAATGTAAAAAATTATTTGCTTCCTAATGGGAAACTTTTAAAATTAATAAATGCAAACTTGAAATGTTAAAATGAGATAATTCCAGACATCGTTTAAAAAGTAAAGCATTCCTAAATTAGGATTTTCAAACTGAGGCTTCAAAAATGATATATTTTCAAATTGTCATCCCAATTTTCAAAATGCAATCATTTTAATCTGAAGTGGAACATTAATAACTTAAAATCAACGATAAAACTGCCACTGTTAGGAAAATCTGTACGAGGTTTAATATACATGTGTGTGAAGCAAATATTCACTACCGCTACTGAAATGTAACATGCATTGGTTTTGTGAATTCAACATACATGTGTATTAAATTTAATATACAGGTCAGTATAGCAATGTGCGTGAAAACTCAACGTGCTTTAATTTCTTTTAATCTTGTCAAATATTCTCAATTAAATTTATAATCTAGAATTTGTCGATTGAATTTTTATTTATTATGAAAGTGCAATGGACGGGCAAAACTTTTTCTTAATTTCACCCTAAATAGTCCAAATTTAAGGCGAAGGCACTTAATTGTAGGTTAGATCTGTTATTTATTTGCTGAACTGAACTTTTTGACTGAAAATCCAATTTTATCTCTGGTTAACAGGAAGAAGGTATCATGTTTTATTATTTACAATCGACAATTACAGCTAAACTTATTTTGAATTTGTGAAAAATGGAATTATCTGATTTTTCTTGTAAGTGATTAACATGAATGTATATGAAATTTAATATAGTCGCTCCTAATGGCGATTTCATATACTTGATATATTAATTTTAATACACATGGGTATATTATATTTATTATTATTTTTAACAGTGTGAGAAATAAAAAAAAAACATGCAGAAAACGACCCGGGGCATAGGAGGTTCAATGGACACAAAGTGAATTAATTAATTAGAAGATTATTATTAATTTTATTTCTTTCACCATTAATAATGATTGTAAAATAATAACAAACTAAAGAAAATAAAATCTATGGCAGATTAAGGTTTTCACCGAGATCAGGAGAATAATTCTGAGGTTATCCACTTTGGCTTATAAAGGGTCATGAAACTTTGGCCAAATGAAAAGTTTCATGAAACTTTGGAAACGTGTTATGGTTTCAAATAATGATGCGGAAAAAAGTAAAATATGAACTACTTTTCATTAAAATTTTATTATTTTTGCTTTAAATATTTAGAATCGTAACAATCATGATTAATAATTATTTTCATCCATAATGTCAATTTAGTTTTGTCTTGATACTTTCTGCAGGAACCTTTGGCACAAATTCCATAGAAATTTTCACTTAATTGTGCGGAAATTCCTTTTAATTTTGATGTAGTTTGTGGAATTACGGAAATTTTCCTCATTTTAAAGGCGTCTGATTCGGAGAAAGAGAACCACAAAATCGCGGAATTTGCACAGAATTATAGTCAGAGAGCGAGAAACAATTGTAGCCACATAAAGCGGCAGAATTACGATAGAAGCTGGTGACTTGACTTTTCCAGAACATCAGTAGTACCCAGTAGTGCCAACTGCAGCGGCAGAGCTGCCAGCACTGAGTTATCGGGGGTTCTCCCTCTTCCAGGTGGAGGTTTCAAGCTCTGATCTTTAAAGTGGAATAAATGGTGATGTCGACTCTCAGTGCATGCCCTTGGACCCGTAATAGTCAGCAACTTCTATGGGACGTGCTTTTACCTCGATATCCCATGTCACATTCACCAGGTATCCTTGTCCCTTGTAAATGGCTTGTCCCTAAAACCTGATGGGCTTTGCGTTACTCGTTGCGAGTCGTCTACTTTCAGTTCGCCTTTTCAACCTTTCCATGCTCGCTTTTCGTAA
The DNA here is from genome assembly GCF_010883055.1 of Belonocnema kinseyi. Taxonomy (NCBI): domain Eukaryota; kingdom Metazoa; phylum Arthropoda; class Insecta; order Hymenoptera; family Cynipidae; genus Belonocnema; species Belonocnema kinseyi. The sequence goes on from NC_046662.1 coordinate 91,773,658, forward strand.
ATCTTATTTTCGCTGACTTTGAGATCCGGTTTTTCAGAAAGCATAAGTGAAATATTAGATGATGCAGGGAGCAACAATATAACTCAAGATGAAATGTATTGCAGATCGAGGTTTTCACCGAGGTCAGGAGAATAATTCTGAGGTCGGCCATTTTGGATTGGAAAGTGTCTTGAAACTTTGGAAACGTTTCAAAGTGTCAAATAAAAAGTCAGAAAAATTAAAATATTAATATAAATTTTCTATATATCGTATCAACACAATGCTATTACAGGGGCTAAAATGTGTCGTTGTCTGACACAAATTTTATAGTGTGAATTGAAAAGTATGCGATCCGAAATCAAAAAGTGTGCAGTGGAACATTAGTTTCATTTTCTAAGCAAAATTTTCATTTGGTAAGTTTATATCTAAAAAATATTAAACATGAACCTAAATTCCTATTTCTTTATCGAAGGCTTCATAATCTTCTACCTTTCTCCTTTTTTGAAATGTTTGAATCTTTGGTTGAAATTTTTATTATCATATTTTTAATTAAACAATTATCTTTTTTACATGAAAATTAAATTATTTCATAAAAAAGTCATTACTTTGTTTCAAATTCAGTAATTTTGTTAAGAATTCATCTTTTTTGTTGAAAATTAACTATTTTTTAAACCTCATGTTATTGGTGGAAATATAATCTTTTTTAAATAAAATTGTAACTGTTTGGTTAGAAATCTATCTGCTTTGGTTGAGGATTAGACCATTTTGTTGAAAATTCGCATGTTTGGATGAATTCAATTGTTTCGGGTTTAAAATAACAATATGTTTTGTTTGAAATATTAAACATTGCATTTTTCATTAAGAATACACCTTATTTAGTTTAAATATCGACAACTAAATTTATTGTTTTAAATTAATAATTTTTGTTTAAGTATTCGAATACTTGGTTAAAAGTTGAACTTCTGTCTAAAAAAAATCAGTTTTTTGGAGTAGAATTAATAATTTTAGTTAAAAATTCATCTCTTTGGTTGAAAATTTACCTATTCTGTCTCAAAATTCATTTTCTATTGTATAAAAATTTAATTAGCCCAGTTGAAGATTCATCATATACTGAAATATTTATCTGTTTGGTGGAAAATTTAACTTATTTGATGAAAAGTGGTCTTTTTGTAGACAATTAATATTCTTAGTACAAAATTCATATATTTGGTTCAAAATTAAAATACATATTTGGTGGAAAATTAACATTTCTGTTGAAAATTACAATTTTCGGATAGAAAGTTCGACTGTTTTCTATAAAGTTCATCATTTTGGCTTCATAATTCAAGAGTTTGGTTAAATTGTATTTCGCGCTACTTTCTCAAGATCAATTCTAGTATCTCTTTCTCATACCAGAATTACCAGACGTTTAAAGCTAAGAACCAACAAAATGTACACAGCCTTGTGTATCAGAGTTCACACACGTTTTGACGTTTTATCCAAACCAAATTTGGAAAATGGGTAATAAGAAAAGAAAAAAAGATCATTCATCAGAATACGACGATTTCAATTTCAAAAGAGTGTTTCGTCGATTTCTGGAAGAAGGATTCAAGCAGAATTATAGAAGAAAATATCGCAAGCGCAGTAAGTGCCGATAACCTACGTTTTTTGTTTTGTTTTCAGATATCAGATGAGTTACAATGGATAGATCCTTATTTTTTCCATCCAAGGAGTCTTCTATATACATTTTTAAAATCCTACATATTGTGCTTAGAGGATACTCTTCAGGCTCTTTCCTGTAAGAGTTAGTTATGCCTATGAAACCGAACACCACGGGCCGGAAGCCTTTTTTATCTCCGAAAGAAGTTATGACTTCTAGCAATTTCTATAAAGAATTTGTTGTGAGAGTTCCTTCTGATTGAAGATATTACTTTTACCATGAGATGCCTAAATCCGAAACGAATGAGAGTTATAACTCCCTGTTTAATAAAAACATTTTGTGCGTAAGGGCTATTTTTTCAGATTATAACCTAACCATCCTCGTCTCGATAATATTTTAGGTCAGTATATAGGCCCCTTATATTTGTTGGCTCCAGCAGATTTGATGACAATTCAACAAGAACAAACAGATTCCTTGGAAAACGCAGTCTCACCTGCATCTTCAGTGAGGTCAGACAACTCAGCGGCGCCAATAACGAAAAACAAAATGTCATATGATGCATATTTTTTTGCTATTTTTTACAACAAAAAAAGCAGCGCCCTCTACAAAAATCATTAAAAAAAATTAAACAAAGTGGCTCGGTTAGATTTTTTTGCCATTTTTTTTTCTTTACAATGAGCTATTAATCGCTTTTGTAAAGTGAACCCTTATTTTTTAAAAACTACCCCCTGTAATGGAAAAAAGTATTTAAAAAAGTATTAAAAAAATGACTAAGCTAGATTTTTTTGCTTTTTTTTGCTTCACAATAAGCTATGAATCGCTTTTCTAAAGTCAATCCTTATTAAAAAAAACTACCCCCTGTAATGAAAACAACTATTAAAAAAAATATTGAAAAAATGACTAGGCTACCTTCTTTTGCTATTTTTTTGCTTTCAAATTTTATATTGAAAACTTTTATAAAATCTACCTTTATTTTAAAAAGCAACCCCCTGTAATGAGAAAAAGTATTTTAAAAAATTATTGAAAAAATGACTAGGCTAGATTTTTTTGCTTTCAAATGTGATTTTAAACACTTTTGTCAAACCAACCCTTATTGTAAAAAGCAAACCCCTATGATGAAAAAAGTATTTAAAAAATTATTGAAACTTCATTGACACTGGAAAATTCCCAAAAAGATTATTTTATGACAAATTTATATCTACGTGGTGAAGAGGGGTTGATTTTAGACGTTAATAGTTAGGGCCAAAAAATTGGAATATGTATTTTCGAAGAGGGCAAAAATCAGGGACTCCATTGACTCTGGACAATTCTTAAAAAGATTAATTATTTACAATTTCATATCTACGTGGTGGATAGGGCTTGATTTTAGACGTTAAGGGTTGGAGTCAAATAATTAAAGAGGGTACTTTCGAGGAGCCCAAAAATCAGAGACTCCATTGACATTGGAAAAATATTCAAGAAAATTATTTTTTACAATTTCATATCTACGTGGTTGAGAGGTGTTGATTTTAGACGTTAAGGGTTGGAGCTAAATAATTGAAGACGGTATTTTCGAAGAGCCAAAAAATCAAACACTCCATTGACACTGGAAAAATATACAAGAAAATTATTTTTTTTTCCAATTTCATATCTACGTGCTAAAGAGGAGTTGATTTTAGGCGTAAAGGGTTAGAGCCAAATAATTGTAGACGGTATTTTCGAGGAGCTCAAAAATCAGATACTCCATTGACACTGGAAAATTCTCAAAAGGATTATTTTTTTACATTTGCATATCTACGTTGTAGAGAAGGATTGATTTTAGATACTCCACTGACACTGGAAAATGCTCAAGAAGATTATTTTGTTACAATTTCATATGTACGTAGTGGAGAGGGGTTGATTTTAGGCGTTAAGGGTTCAGGCAAAAAATCGTAAAGAGTATTTTTAAGGAGCCCAAAAATCATAGACTCTATTAACACTGAAAAATTCTAAATAACATTATTTTTTGACCAAGTTATATCTACGTGGTGGAGAGGGGTTGATTTTAGACGTTAAGGGTTGGAGCAAAAGATCAGAGATGTTATTTTTGAAGAGCCCAAAAATCAGAGACTCTAGTAACACTGTAAAATTCAAAAAAAAATTATGGAAAAAGTCAAGATCTACCAACTCTACCACGTAGGTATGAGTTTATCAAAAAATAATCTTTTCGAGCATTGTCGAGTGTCAATGGTGTCTCTGATTTTTGGGCTCCTCGAAAGTACCCTCTTTCATTATTTGGCTCCAACCCTTAACGTCTAAAATCAACCCCTATCCACCACGTAGATATGAAATTGTAAAAAATTAATCTTTTTAAGAATTTTCCAGAGTCAATAGAGTCCCTGATTTTTGCGCTCCTCGAAAATACACATTCCAATTTTTTGGCCCTAACCATTAACGTCTAAAATCAACCCCTCTTTACCACGTAGATATAAATTTGTCATAAAACAATCTTTTTGGGAATTTTCCAGTGTCAGTGAAGTTTCAATACCTTTTTTAAATACTTTTTTTCATTACAGGGGGTTGCTTTTTATAATAAGGGTTGGTTTTACAAAAATGTTTAAAATCACATTTGAAAGCAAAAAAATCGAGCCAAGTCATTTTTTCAATGCTTTTTAAATACCTTTTCTCATTACAGGGGGTTGATTTTTACAATAAGGGTTGATTTTATCAAAGTGTTTATTCAATTTTTTTTAAATACTTGTTTTCATTACAGAGGGTACTTTTTTTAATAAGGGTTGACTTTACAGAAGCGATTCATAGCTCATTGTGAAGTAAAAAAATAGCAAAAAAATCTAGCCTAGTCATTTTTTAAATTCTTTTTAAAATACTTTATTCCATTACAGGGGGTGTTTTTTTTAAATAAAGGTTTTAGTAGCGCCGCTGAATTGTCTGACCTTCTTCAGCGGCAACTCAAGAGACAGCTGCACCTGGAGACGAAATTGTTCAGAAGGAGGACTTGGTGAAAGCTATCAGACCCCTTATTATTTCACAAAAAAATTGTCAGAGTCCATTCGAGAGCAAGCTGCGAGCCGTTGGAGTGACCTCTTGAAACAAGGTCTCCCTGAAGAGGATTTGGAAAAAATCCGCTTCTATCAAACTGCTCGGACGTCCAACCTCTAACACTGAATCCTGCAATTAAAGATTTATTAATTAAAATAAATCTTGAGTCGGTATTTAAGAGAGACCACAGCATTTCAGAGAAGCAGCTCAAATTAAAAGCGACCCTGGCAGCTGTGGGGAGGTGGTCTCAATGAGCTCCTGCAAGATCTGGATGTTAATGTGCCACGGGAACAGTCGTCGGAGACAGGAGTACAATCGGAAACCGGAATACAGCCGCAGGACCAATCGGAAGCAGGAATGTCCATAGAAAATGCGTCCTAAGTCAGTGTAGGTAAACTAGCCGGTAGACTCGCTAATTTTATTCATAGTTGAAAGCAATTAGCATCGGACAAAATAATATTATCATGGATAGAAGGTTATAAAATTCTTTTCGAATCTCAGGTTTTCCAGAGGGTTTTGTTTTTAGAGAGAAAGTGGTCAAATTACGAGTTTCAAATTGCTACAGAAATGATTTGATCCAGTGGCAGACTGGGTACTCAGGGGCGTGGCCGGGGATCCAATACAGGGGGCGCCTCCTAAAAAAAAGGTCATCGGAGAATAGGAAAAACTGTTTCTAAGAAGGGTAACGTGAAAGTATTAGATGTGTGTAAAACATAACCACCCTTCCCCCCCCCTCCAGGCTGTCACAACAATTTTTTTAATTTTGTTGAACAATCGAAAATTCAAATTTTAATCAAACAAAAAAATAATGAAAAATAAAAAAAAACCGTTTCATGGTCTAGCTATGCAAGTAACAAAAAAGATTAATTGAAAAAAATGGTGCATCAAAAAAAAATAGAAATTGATTAACCACGCTTTAATAGGATGCTTAGTTTTCGTTTTATGCATCAAAAACAATATAAAAAGTAAAAAAAAAGTGAATTTTCAGGGCAAAAGACACAAACGACGAAAAAAATTAATGGACGAAATTTATTAACCCACAAAAGAGCTCCAAATTCGTTACTAATAATTTTTTATGAAACGCGTTGTTTTTATTTTAAACTTCGTTTTAACTTTTTTTTTAAACATTGCAAATAAAAAATTAATTTTTTCAATTACAAAATAGATCATTTATAGAACGCGAACTCTTTAAATTATAAAAACAAGACAGTGAAAATATGTCCGTTTCAATACCCATATATATAATGAATTGTAATCATATAAATTGGCTTCAACCATACATTTTTCAGGGTAGCTAATAATAAAATTTAGAGCAAAGTTAGGAACAAAAATATTAAATAATTCATTATAAATAAAATTTATACTTTATTTTACAATAACTGAATAAGCAATCCCGGGCCGAGATACAAAAATAAATCTAATATACATCTGATATAATAGTGTTGAACGTACTGTAGAAAAGTTCGCATTTTGGAAAAATTGAGGGCGAAGCACAAGATACGTGATGAGAATGTGTTCGCTAAAGCCGAAGGAGCTTTAACAAAAGATAATTCGCAATCACCAAATTACAGTTTTGTCGATGTTTTGACCTTTAATTTAAAAAAGTTTGTGCATAAATGTGGGGAAGTATAAAGACCGAGCATGCAATGTAAAGTAAATACATTATCGAGCGCAAAGCGCAACTATCAAAAGTTGCGCACCCTAGACGCGCTTCAACTTGAAAGTCATATAGACTGCCAGTTTTCAAGTATTTTTGCCGCGAAGATTTAAGCCTTGATTTAAATAAGGAATTCATAATAACATCAAAAATTAAGAAAAATGCTAAAATTCTAATAAAATAGCAATCATTATAGTAAATTATACCAAAATATAGTAATATTTTACAAGTTCCAAAATAATGAAATATATCCTTTTATCCGAACTCTTGAAATGTAAGCTAATAACTTGTTTTAGAGAAAATTTTGACTAATAAGTAGTGATTTTAATATAAAAATTGAATTTCAGCTTAACAATTACTAAAATAATTAAATAGGTCGATAATTAGTCGAAACTTTGTGATAAATTTATTATACATTATATTTGTAAGCGAAACTGGAGTCATAATTTTTACATAAATAAGTTGATCTGGAAACTCCCTCAAGGTACTTATAGGCGTCAAAGAATGTTAAAATATCTAAAAAATCAACATATTAGCGGGCGCCCATAAAAAATCATTTAGGGGTCCTATACAGTTTTAATCATAAATATATTATGGATTGCATCGGAAACAAATGAATTTAAAATTCCGTAATTAAGTTGATGACAAGAATATTCCTTTCACTTTTAGTGTTTTAATATTAATAATTTATCATTCATTTAGAAAATTTTTTCTTTATTAGAACCCAAAACATGCATTAGGGAATTTCATAGGAATAATATGGGTGAAAAGAAATTGGTGGACTTTTTTTTACTTTACTGGTATTACTTATAGGAGCACAAGTGTAAATCGTGGATATGATTGAATATTCTTTTCATTCTTTCCATTGAAATCCATTCCGTTTGTTTAAACAATATAATCTTCTTGGGGCACCTTGGCATGGCCTAGGCGGCGCCCTCATATCAGTCCGCCACTGGATTGACCATTTAGAAGAGAAAGGCGCAGTTTCAGTATGTTCATGGTCTAATGGGCAGTTTATTTCTAATATTTTTCTCGCTCCAAAATCTACTAGTGGTTTTCGGTTAATTTTGAACTTGAAAAAACTTAATGATTTTATTTACACGGAACATTTTAAATTAGAAGATTAAAAGACGGCTTCCAAATGATTAACTCCGGGATGTTTTATGAGCACAATTGACCTTAAAAATACTTACGACTTGATTTCGATAAAAGAGTCAGACACGAAATACCTTAGATTTCAGTTTAACAATACTCTATATGAATTTAATTGTCTCCCTTCAGGACTCTCCGTGGCTCTTTTCGTTTTTACCAAAATTATGAAACCCTTGTTAATTTTTTTGAGAAATCGGGGAATTCGTTGTGTAGTTTATTTAGGTGATTTCTTGATTCTTGGAGATACTTACGACGAGTGTAAGAAAGCAGTTTAAGTTGCTTGTGATTCTTTGGAGAAGTTTAGATTCGTTATTAACGTTATTAACATGATTATGAAGCTACCCATTAGTAAAAAAGAAAAAGTTAAACAAATAGCGCTTAAACTTTTAAGTACCAGGAAGTATAAGATTCGCGTTTTTTCTGAATTTTTAGGATATATAGTTTCTTGCTGTCCTACTGTCAAGTACAGTTGGGCTTATATGAAAGTCCCGGAGCGCGAGAAATTTTTGGCTTCAGAGAAAAATAGTGATAACTATGACAGCAAGATGTTTTTGTCAAGAAACCTAACGCCCGATTAAAAATTGTTAGTTAAAAATCGACTTAGTGGCTTAAAAATATTTGCGAGGCAACAAACTCTATACTTTGGTCGGAATATTCTCTCGAAATTTTCTCAGATGCTTCTCTAACAGGATGGGGAATTGCCCGCAATGTAGTGGGATCCCATGGTTTTTGGATTTAAGAGGAGCGCCAATTACCTATTAATATTCTGGAATTAAAGGTGGCTTTTTTCGGTTTGAAGTGCTTTGCCTCAGACCTTCGAGGCTGTAATATTTTATCACGCATTGATAATACGCTTGCAATTTCTTATATTAATAGAATGGATGGAATACGATTTGAAAATCTTAATGAACTTGCGCGCTCCCTTTGGGCTGAATGTGATGATCAAAATATTTGGGAGTTCGCATCGTATATTAAATCTAAGGATAATATAAAAGCAGATCACGAATTTTATTTTTCAAGTCGCATTAACACGAAATGCGAAAAATATATTTCATGGTCACATTTCACAGTTATTATATATTATTATAGTAGTTTAACAATAGCTATCTCAAGCTTGATTCCCTCTATTTTCTTCCATGTTAGTGGAAGAATCCATAATTTTGAATCCAAATATTACTTTACTATTTTCTCCAAATATGGATCCTCACCCCTTGTGGAAGAAGCTTACCCTGGTTGTCGCGGTGCTATCCGGGAAAGTTTTGAACGGAGGGAGTACCTTTGAAATCAATAGAAATTTTAATTTCTTCATTAAGCGAGTCCTCGATTAAACATTACGATTGTGTCTTGAAGAAATGGTCGGTGTTTTGCCAGCGTAAGTATGTCGATCCTTTTTATTGTCCAGTCAAGGACATTCTTGCATGTTTAACATATGAGTTTGAGAAAGGAGCAAAGTTTGATTCGCCAAATTGCCTCAGCTCGGCGATATCGTTGTTAATAGGGGCAGAGGTAGATCGAAATGTTATAATAAAGAGATTTTTTAAAGGTGTAAGTAAAGTAAGGCCTACTACTCCAAAATATGACCAGACATGGGACCCACAGTTCGTTTTGGACACCATGTCTCAGTGGGGTAAAAATGATACAATGTCTTTAGAAATGTTGTCAAAGAAGTTAGTTATCCTGCAGGCTCGGATTACTGGTCAGCGCCTGCAAACTCTGTCCCTTAGTAAAATTAATGACATTCTAGTAAAGCAAGATGTTTTTGAAATTAAGATAACCGATAGGATTAAGACTTCGCTTCACACCGGAAACGACCTCTACTAATTGTTCCTCGATACAAGGAGAGTGAAAGTATTTATCATATGTCAGTCTTGGAAACTTATTTTTTGAGAACCCAGACTACGAGGAATTGCACAGAGGAATTATTTCTTTCATATAAGAAACTATTTAGAGCTGTTAGAACACAATCTTTGAGTCGTTTGGGTAAAGAGTTCCTTGCAATGTGTGGTTTAGATATCCAGTTCACGGCTCATAGTACTCGTCACGCATCGACGTCATTGGCGAAGAGGAAAGACGTTGATATAGATGTCATCAGAAAAAACAGCGGGTTGAACTACAGAGCTATAGACTTTCGCTAGATTCTACGACCTTCTGATCGTACACAATATAGTGCAGATTTTGCTTATGTGATTTTAGGGTCTAGCGAGTAAACTTCAACCCGAAATTACCATATGGGGTTTTTTTCAAACATAGAATAGATATTTCTTGTATTCTCATTCGTTTTAAATTTCTGTTTTCATTTTATGATATAATACAGAGACTAGTAGAACTATATATTTAAACCGCTATTTTTTATTACTTTTATTTCGTTGCAGTTATTACTTTCAAAATCTACCAATTGATCTTGAGGAAGTGGCGGGAAATACAATTGTATAATTAAACGAACTTACCTAAGTGAAGTTTAATTATTATTATTTTTTTTAATTAATTTGATTTAACAATTCCTCTTTTTTTATAAAAATTTAATCCTTTTTGCATAAAAATGCAACTGTTTTGTTTTTACTTAATTTTAATCGGTTAAGCATTTCACACTGACTGATATTGGTGAAAATTCTAACCAGTTCAAATCGAAATTTAACTAAATTTTACTAAATTTGAAAACTAATCGATTTTGGTTGAAAATGTAACTGTTTTATTTAACATTTAACTATTTTGTTAAAATTTTAAATTGCTGAGTATGAAATTAATCATTTGGCTTCAAAATTGACCTTTTGTGCTTAAATGTCAACTAGCTGGTTATAAATTCACCTACTTTATTGAAAATGCAATATGTCTAAGGGAAAACCACCTAACAGTAGATAATCTAAATTTTCTAGAAAACTAACTTTTCATCTGAATGAAATTTCTCTGAGGTATGTTTTTATAATATAATACAAATTTCAAGGTTAATGAACAATATTTATTTTGCGAAAAGTATTGATTTTTATTATTTATGAATATCTTAGGATTTTTTAATTGACATTACATTTTCCACTAGTAGATAATCGGGATACTTCGCTGGCGCAATTTGTAGCTCTGCGATGATCTCGAGCTGCATTTCTTTGAGTGGTTATGAACTTCCTTGTATCCAGTGCCAATCTTACGGAAGTTCAGATATGAGGAAGGGTCACAATTATAGTTGTTGTACTTTTCCAACAAAATAAAAAAAATTTCAACTGTATTTATTTATTAGTGGGCTGATTATAAGTAAAAGTATACTCGTGATAAATTGTGATTATCGATATCTAATTATTCTATCACGCCCTGGTGTAAAAACTACCAACGATTATCTACTGATGGATGGACGTGTTAAAATCGCATATTCAGCAGCTTCTTATAAAAATTTTAAGTAATTGTGATACTAAGTAATTTATTTAATAGTACTTTTTTTGCTATTTCAATCATTATTTGAAAATACAGGGTGTATTTAAATGCGCAAATCTTTTTATGTTGTTGCAAACTGGCGCACTAGAGCGCCATGGAATTTTGTCCTATCCACGGTTGGGTGGTTTCCCCTACATCAAATGTTAGGAATTTTAGGCGTTTCAAATTTAATTTAATATATATTGCGAAACTTTCGAACGTTTCTGAAACTTTGGTCTAATAAAACGTTTAATTGTTTCATGAAACTTTCAATGAGATAATTGAAGTTGAACTTAGAATCAGTATCAAAGGAACTAGAACTAAAGATTGTTTTGGCTTATAAATCTGCTCTGTAATAACTTAAACTGTTGTAACAAAACTGCAATTCTGTTACACTACTTAGCAAAAAAAACTCACATGCGTGAAATCTCAATTATATTCCAGTTCATTGAGCTAAAACGACAAGGAAAAGTCAAAACCTCGATAATATCTACAGTTCATGTTCGTTTAACCGACAAGGTTAATTGTTTTTACCACGAATCGACTTAAACTTTATCATTTGTTTTTCTCTGAGATTTATCTTAGTATTTTTAGAAATGAAAAACGAGAATTAAGTTTACAGTTCTGGAAGGAATGAAAACCCAATACAAAAAATTCGCTCTTCTCGCCTGAATTGCACTTCCTGTCTTCGGCTTCATTTAACCGGAGCGGAGCTAAAATCTAAATGTAAATTGTTCTGCAGAGGGACAAATGGATCGTGCCTTATTTACATATATTGATTTCATTGGTCCCACGTCGATCCTAAAAGAAATTTTCGAGATATGTCAGCACTTCCGCTCTCTTCTCTTGTACACATTTTGCACTCGATTCCAATTATTTATATTCTCTTTCTGCCATTGCAAGTGGAATGTCGAGCAAGGAAAAGTGTCTTACGTGACTCTGCAGCAAGAAAGACTTTGAAAAACTAAATGTAGAAAAGAGACTGCTAGAAAAAATTCCGACGTTACGTGGACATTGAAATTTCTGTGGTAAGTGTACGAAACCGTGCTTACGCGTGAAAGGTAATTTGCGAAATAAAGTTCAAGCAAGTAAAAAACAGCTGCAGCTAATATTGTCCTGGATACAATTACACAATATCACTTTCAATCGAAATCTTTTACGAGAAATCTCTTCGACTTTCGCTACACAGGCACTTAGGTAACTATACTCACTTTTTAAATAAAAAGATCACTTTAGTCGCTTCTTCTAATTAAGGCTAAGTATAAATAATCCAGTCGCCACTAACACTTCGTTATGCACTAATAGGTCCCCGTGATTACTCTTTTTCACAGGTCAAAAAAAGGGCCCTGATTACGAATATCTTGGGCAGGTTTTCGAAACATGGCTCAATTTTTGTTTAAACAATTTAATTATTTATTGACAAAAAATTGATAAAATTATTTTTAACATAGCTGAGAAGGAATAAAACTTTTTTGCGTCTTTCACTTTTTTCGTATGATAAACCGTTTGCAATGTACAGCGTTATAAACTAATGCATTTTCAACAAAACTGCCATATTTGCACAATTTACTTCAGAATCTATAATTCAGAAAAATTTAAAACCTGTACACTGTCTATATCAAGGATAGATCCCTTGAAAGGAAATAGAAACCTTCCGATCGAATAAAAACATCTCTCCTGAAATTGTTGTTAAAAAGTTGTTATTTTTAAGAGGAAACAGTTTAGTATCTTCATTTATTAATAAACAATCATCCAGGTCAACCAGTATCATAATGTTACTTCAAATTATTGCGAAAGCTTCATCTAGCATTATTAACATGATTTGTTGTTCATAATTCCTTTTTCTAAATTGTTTATAACAATTGATTTAAATAATGACCCTCAATTACCAGAACTAACTTCATTTTTTTTTATTAATCCTTGACATAGGATTAAACTTTTCACTCTCGTGATATTTTCTCGTTCGACGAGACATTATTTATTTATGGCTTTATAAACAATGTATTTCTTATAAATACACCCTCCCCCAAATGCCACAATTTTCCAGTTATTAGCGAACACCTTTTTTATATCCTTAATTTTACCATAAAGAATGTAATTATCTTGGGTAGATTTTTTGATATCTGATCCTTATTGTTTATAACTATTGCTTTTAACTAAATACCTCAATTAAGAAAATTTATTTTTTATTAATCTATGACACAAAAGAAAACTTTTCACATTCGTGATATTTTTTCATACGACTAGCCATTATTTATTTATGGGCTTATAAACAATGCATTTGGTATGAATACACCCTCCCCTAAAAGCCCTAATTTTTAAGTATGAGCGATTACCTTTGTTTATATGCTTAATTTTACCATAAAGAATTTAATTATTTTGGGTAGCATTTTCGATATCTGACCATTATTGTTAATAACTACTGTTACTAACAAAAACGCTCAATTAAGAAAATCGACTTTTTCTTAATTTTTTTAATCAATGGCACACAATAAAAGTTTTCACTCTCGTGACAATTGTTATAAACAATAAGATCCAGATATCAAAAGTACTATCCAAGATTTTCATTCTAGAAGACATTCTTTATGGTAAAATTAAGAATATAAACAAAGGTAATCGCTCATAACTTGAAAATTTGGGCTTTTAGGGGAGAGTATTTATAACAAATACATTGTTTATAAGCCCATAAATAAATAATCGCTTATCGTACGAAAAAATGTCACAAACGTAAAAAGTTTATTTTTGTTTGATAGATTAATTTAAAAATTAAGAAAAAATCGTTTTTCCTAATTAAGCTTTTTTGTTAATAACAGCGTGTCAAAATTTGTCAAGTGGGCCACTTTTTTGCATGGGTATTTATTTTTCTTCATTAATGCGTGATAAGCTAAAGTTTTACATAAATAAAATGGCCCTAAAACATTTTTTCAAAATTTTCATTTTTTGAGTCATTATTATGTATGTTTCTTAGCATTGTTCTCGTAATTAATTTTTTTCTTCCTATCGGTACAAACTATCGCCATTATTTTTTGCATGTTTCGTTAAATATGTTCATTCTATAAAATAAAAATCAGTTGACCATTATTGCATGAATATTAATGAAATTAGCAACAATTTTTATAAACAAATAAAATTTGTTCTAACTTCTCAATTGATTTTAATGCTTTACTTGACTAATTACGATAGCTCGTTTCATTACGAAGATTTTTGTTAAAAAAAATTAGGAAACTAGCATATTATCAAAAGTTGTGCGTGTTTTCGTGTTGACGTTCCGCACTCCATGCCGCGCGATGTACGACACATGAATTTCGCTGCGCGCTACAGCGCACAGTGCGGGGAATTAGAAAATTGAGGTTCAAAATGATCTAGAACCTACAATTTTCATGCGGCTTTTTTTTAATCAAAGCTAATTAAAATCGGAAGAGGTCTGTAGAACGGCGATTTTGCTAAAAAAGCTTTGTTTGTTTGTCATTCAAGTTGCAAAATGCCAAAAAACCATAACTTTTCATATCTGAGCTACCTGTTCTATAGCAAATTTGTGCAATCTGTTTCATTGTTATAAACAAATTTATGAACAAAATCGATTATTGCTGTACATTAAAGCCTGGAAGTTCTTTCCATCACGTTTTCCCCCGCGAAATCGAGTGAAATTAATGTTTCGTTAAAATCAAACACTAAAATATACTTTTTTAAAATGTTATAAACAAATTTCATAAGCAACTTTTATAAATAAGCGCATCTGTATATATAAAATGCATTTTTCTGCACAAGCATTAGGTTTTACTTCAAAAATGAAAATTCCGTGACAGAAATGGACAATGAAAATATTTACCTTTGTTATAAACAATACTTATTAACAAATGCATTAAACGGTCACTCTTTTATCCCTAAATTAATATTCTGATGGAGGAAATTGACTTTTGACAATATTTCTCATTTTTATTAACAATTCTGCTCAAAAAATGCATTTAAAAGACGCTTTCGAATAGAAAAAATCTGTTGCTTGATCAAACGTGACTATATCATAAAAAATGTATAAAAACGCCAGTTTCCTTCATCAGAATATTAATTTAATGATAAAATGAACAAAAATACAAAAAATGGATTTTTTCTTTCAAAGAGTGACCATTTAATGCATTTTTTAATAAGTATTGTTTATAACCATGGCAAATATTTTTATTGTCTATTTCTGTCATGGAATTCTTATTTTGGAAGGAAAATCTAATTATTGCGCAGAAAAATGCATTTCATATATACAGAAGCGCTTATTCATTAAATTTGTTCATGAAATTTGTTTATAACAATCAAAAAAATTATACTTTAGTCTTTTATCTCAACGAAACATTAATTTCACTCGATTTCTCAGGGGAAAAGTGATAAAAAGTACTTACACGGTTCAACGTACATCAATAATCGATTAGGTTCTTAAATTTGTTTATAACAATTGAACAGATTGCACCAAATTCATCTAAGTTATTAGGATTTGCTAATCGATTGTAAATCTATCAGTTTTGTATCTTTTTGAGGTAAAATCAATTAATGCTACAGAACAGGCAGCTCAAATATGAAAAATTATGGTTTTTTGGCATTTTGCAGCTTGAATAACAAACAGAGCCTTTTTAGCAAAATCGCCCTCGACCGACCTTTACAGAATTTAATTAGTTTCAATTTAAAAAAAAATAGATGGAATCGGATGGAAATTGTAGGCTCTTGAACATTTTGAACCCCAATTTTCTATTTCGCCCCACTGTGCATGCGGGTCTCGACCTACAGCATCTTTACACGTTTTAACGTGAATATCCTACGCGGTGCGGCATGGGGCGCGGAATGTCAACACGAAAGCACGCACAACTTTTGATGGTATGCGAGTTCCCTAATTTTTTGTTAACAAAATCTTCGTAATGAAACGAGCTATCGTAATTAGTCAAATAAAGCATTGAAATCAATTGAGAAGTTAGAACGAATTTTCTTTGTTTATAAAAATTGTTGCTAATTTCATTAATATTTATGCAACAATGGTAAAATCATTTTTATTTTATAGAATGAACATATTTAACAAAACATGCAAAAAATTATAGCAATAGTTTGTACTAATCGAGAGGAAACTATTAATTACGAGAACAATGATAAAAATTTTAAATAACAATAACGAATCAAAAAAAAAAATTTCAAAAATATTTTAGGGCCATTTTATTTATGTAAAACTCTAGCTTGTCACGCATTGCCGAGGAAAAATCACAACCCATGAAAAAAGTGGCCCGCTTGACGAATTTTAACACAATAGTTATATACAATAATTGTCAGATATCCAAAGTGCTACCCAAGATAATTACATTCTTTATGATAAAATTAAGCGTATAAAAAAGGTAATCCCTAATAACTTGAATATTAGGGCATTCAGGGGAGGGTGTGTTCATAATAAATACATTGTTTATAATCCCATAAATAAATAACGGCTGATCGTACGAAAAAATGTCACAAGAGTGAAAAGTTTTATTTTGTTTCATAGATTATTTAAAAAAATTAAGGAAAAATCGATTTTCTTAATTGAGTGTTTTTGTTAATAAGAATAATTATAAGCAATAAGGTAGGTAATCGCTAGTAATTTGGAAATGGTGGCATTCAGGGGAGGGTGTGTATATAAAAAATACATTGTTTATCAGGCCAAAAATAAATATTGGCTCCTCGTACGAAATAATATTAAGAAAGTGAACAATTTAATCATATGTCAAGGATTAATAAAAAATTAGAGTCAAATCTGGTAATTAATTTTCATTGTTTAGATCAATTGTTATAAACAATTTAGCAAAAGAAATTATGAACAACAAATTATGTAACTAATGCTAGATAAGGCTTTCGTAACAACTTGAAGCAGCATTATGACACTGGTTTATCTGGATGATTGTTTATTCATAAATGACTTGCTTAAACGGTTATCTTTTAAAAATAACAACTTTTTAACAATAATTTAAGGAGAGAAGTATTTGTTCGTTCGGAATATTTCTTTTTCCTTGTAAGAGATCTATCCATGATATAGACAGTGTACAAGTTTTAAATTTTTCTGAATTATAGATTCAGAGGTAACACTGTGCAAGTATGGCAATTTTGTTGAAAAATCATTTGTTTATAACGCTGTACATTGCAAACGGTTCGTCGCACAAAAAAAGTGCAAGACGTAAAAAAGTTTTATTTTTGCTCAGCCATGTTAAAACTAATTTTATAACAAAAATTTTATCTATAAACAGTGTAATTATTTTAAAAAATTGTTTAAACCAAAATTGACCCATATTTCGAAAACCTACCCAAGATATTCATAATCAGGAGCTATTTTTACCTATAAGTCCTAGGAGACCTATTAGTGCATACAGAAGTGTTAGTGGCTTCGGAGTCCGTACTTTTATGCATGCTTATATCACGGTCGAGTCTAAACGTACGTACCTGGCAAGAAAAGGAGAAAGTTAAAAAAGGAAACGGGGAGAGACTTGTGTATAGCCGTATAAAAAACAATGCTTAATAAATTAAGACAGATAATCCAAAGATTTCTGAACTTTGTTGGATTTTTTAAATTCTTTTAGAATCTTTTGAATTCACTTTAAACTATATGAAACTTGTTCGAAATGTACTGCATTTCATAAATTTTTCTTGGATTTTCAATTTTTTGTAATTCACGCTGTAAACTTTTAAACTCACCTTTAATTTTTATGGATTTTATCAAGATCTTATTCACTAATTCTATTGACGCTATTTTATCTGAATCCAATGGAGTTTCCAAATTTCAAACATTTTGTTCAATTCCCTTAAATGACTTTTAATTCTTGTTGATTTTTTATGAATTTCATCCAAATCTCTCAAACTCTCTTTAATTTCTCTAAATTAACTCTAATTATATTGAACACATAACTCTTATTTATTTTTCCTGAATTCTTTTAAATTCTTTTGAATTCTTTGTAATTCTCTTGAATTTTTTATTATGTCCTAATTTTTTTTCACATGAATTCTTCTAAATTTATACGATTCCACTCTATTCAATGGATTTTTTTTCATTTCACATTAAAGTCTTTCAAACTTATCTTATATTCTTAAAAGGTTCATCAGATCTTTTGAATTCCCCCTAGTTTTTGTCAAAAGGTACCCGTTTTGAGACCCCCTGAATCCGAAAAACAGGTTTTTACGAATGTGTCTATCTTTATGCCTATCTGTCTGTCGTTATGTCTGGCTTTATGCCTGTATGTATACCTGTCTGCCTGTCAGCACGATAACTTTTGAATATTTTTTAAACCATTTTTTCAAAAATCAAGAATTCTCTGCAGGGAGAATGTCGAGTGCGAAACACGAGACACGTGATGAGAATGTTTTCGTTAAAGCCGAAGGAGCTTTAACAAAAGAATATTTACAACCACCAAATTACTGTTATCGATAATTCCTCCTTTAGGTTTAAAAAGTCTATGCAGAAAGATCGAGCGCGTAGCGCGAGGTAAATGTATTATCGAGCGCGAAGCGCGAGTTAAATACATTATCGAGCACGAAGCGCGAGATTAATATATTATCAAGCGCAAAGCGCAAGAACCAACAGTCGCGCGCGCTAGGCACAATCAAACTTGCGAGCGCAGCGAGCCGCGCGCACGGTACGCGATGAGAATGTTCCCGCGAAGCAGGCAGATTTCTTTCGTTTTTTTCTAATTCAGTCTGGAATCTTTTAAACTCGCCTGGAATGTTTGGCATTTTAACAAATTCTTTTAAATTCCCTTAAATTTGTCTTAATTTATTCTAACTTAAATGACTTCAATGAACTGTTTAAAAATATTTTTGAATAGTTTTCAATTCGTTATATATATTTTTTAATACACCTTGAATTTTTTGAACTTCACCGAATTCTCATTTTCCTTCAATTTACCTGAATTCGCAGGAATTTTATTTAATTCATTGGTTTATTCATTTATTTACTTTTTTACAATTAATATAATTCCTGTTGAATTTTCTCTGAATTTTCTTTCCTTCCATGTTACTCAATTAAATGGAAGTCTTCTGATCTTTAAAATTTTCTTCGAATATAATCTTTCAAAGTTTGTATGAATTTCATTAGAGTCTATTTAATTCTCCGTGAATTTTTCTTAACTCATTCTAATTTCACTTGAATCATTTGAATTGATTTGGCATTTACCGTCAGCTTCTGAATAATTTACTTTGAATTATTTTTTATTTTGTTGCATTCTCTAATTTAAATGGATTTCAAAAACTGTATTTTAATTTTTTTAATTTTATTATGCAGTCTTTTAAACCGATCTTGAATTCTTTAGTCCAGTCGCCAGACCCGATCCTGTCGAATCTTATATGTCGCCAAAATATTTTGAATAATTCGTATGCAGAATGATCTCTTGATTCCGAATCGGTGTGGTACGTCTTCGGCAGATTGTGCGTTCTGGAGATATTCGCAATTAATAAATTTTTTAATTACTTCCGATTAATAATTTTAAATTAAACGTATTTCGACTTTTTTCTGCACTTTATTAGCTCATTACATGACGAATAAAAATTGTCCAAACATATTTGCCCTCCGACGAATATTTATTGCACAATAGCAACTAATAGGCGAGAAAATTGAAAAAAAATTCTGTCTGCAATATCTTCAAATATATCATTTAAAAGGGAAATATTTTTTTTAATTCTGAAAATAACAGCTAAAATACACAATTTTTATAATGAACACTATTTCTCTAAAGTTAGTAATTTCCTGGCAAAATGGAGTTTCATTGGGTGAAATTCTGCAGTGTGATAATATATAGTCATTTTTATTAAATTAAATTCATGCTAAAGACAATATTTTTGCTCAAATATATTGCTGCTGTTCCCAGACACAAAGTTCCTGTGAAATTATGATAAAATTGTTTAAATTTAAGCAACGACGCATGAATAATCAGTTACGTGGTTTCAAATACTAACAACTTTCCAGCCAAAAGTTATAAATGTTTGAAATTTAGCATGATAATTCTCTAAAGTACCACTAAAACAATTATGTTGAGAAAAAATTGTATATACAAAAATTGTAACCTGTAGAACAATCTAAATTTCAATTATTTATCTACAGTTCTATGTGTAGTGGGAACTTGGCACGAAGCTTAAACAACCTTAGATTTTATTTGAAATTCAGCCATGTAATTTAAATTTTTTAATTTCTTTTCATTTAATAGTTATCAACTTCCCTTTTTTTAAGAATTCGACAATGGGCTCGATAAATGACATTGTAAACTCGGAAGCGCTCATCTGGCCGGCTGGTCGGAGCCCGTAGGCGTGGAAATAGAAAATGCTACAAAAGGGTTCATGGGTTCATTCGACGCCGTGAAACTGTTTTGCTATTATAAGAAATAAGAAATGATTTTTTTATTATTACTCCATTAAGTCATTTCCCTTTCGGGGTGAGCGTGACTCACTCGGCAGGGGAAAGGAGTAGTGTGTGGAAGGGATAGAGATTTTTCAGATTTATCCAGAATTCTCGTGCTATTTAAGTAAATAACACGATCGTTCCGCAACACTGCTCCGATCCAGGTTTCTGATCAATCTCTCTAGCAATCACCCCAAGCGAAGAACCTCACGAAGTCGTTATGTAAGGTTCCCCACTTGGGTCCATTAATAGCCAAGGTCTTTGTTTCAGTCGTCACTCACTCTACTGACACTCTTTTTATTAAATATTTGCCGCCATACTTTCCTGTCCTGGCATACTTTTCTAGCTTCTTTTATGTCCATGCATTTTTTCATGCAGGCTCTCGTGTTTCTGTGACGTCTTATGTCTCTTCTAAGTACGGTCTCATTCACACATTCTAACCATTCTTTCCGCGGTCTACCTCTGGGCACGTTGCCATTTACTTTACCTTGATACACTTGTTTCGTTAGTCGTTCATTTGGAATTCTCTCAACATGTCCGAACCATCTTAACCGATTTCTTTCCCATGTGTCTACTAGCGTCTCTTCTGCACCACATTCTTTTAGAATTATCTCGTTACTTACTTTGTCCATTAGAGATTTCGCGCTTATTATGCGCATGAATCTCATGTCAATTGCGTTAATTTTACTCTTATCTTTTTCTTGATAAGTCCATGCCTCGCTACCGTATAGTACATTCGGTACAAATATAGAATTATGTATTGCCATTTTAGCTTTATTTGATATATTTTTACTTCTGATAAGGGGACCTGCTCTACCAATAACCTTCTTACCTTCATTTATTCGTCTATCTAATTCCTCATCTATCTTCCCGTCCTTAGTAAATAAGCTACCAAGGTATATCAACTTATCAACTTGCTCAATTCTCTCATCATTTAATAAAATATTGCATAGCGTTTTCTCACTCTTTCCTTCGACCACCATAGTTTTTGTTTTATTTGCGTTAATTTTGAGGCCCATGCTCTTCATGCTTGCATCTAGTTTATTGCACATTCTTTGTAGGTCTTCGATAGACTCTGCCATAACAACCTTATCATCTGCGAACGCTAACCCTCGTACCCTTACAGTTTCGAGATCCACACCCTCTTCGTCGAAAAGAGCCATTCTTAAACACTTGTCCATAAATAACATAAATAACCATGAAGACATAACACATCCTTGTCTAACTCCTTGAATAATATCGAAACAGTCACTCAGTTTCCCATTCACTCTTACACTCGCTTTGCTACCTGTATATATTGTTTTTATAGCTTGTAGGATCCATCCATTGACTCCATACTCTTTCAGAACTTCCCAAAGTATACTTATATCTACCTTGTCAAAAGCTTTTTCTAGGTCAACAAATGCACAGAAAACCTTTTTTCCTACTTTCAAACTTTTTTCTGTTATTTGCCTTAAGCTAAATATTTGATCCGTACATGACCTTCCTGGCATAAACTCACTTTGGACTTCCCAAATCTTTGTTTCTGTTATTTTCATTACCCTACGAATAAGTATTTTTGAATATATTTTACTTACGGTGCTTAATAAGCTAATCCCTCTGTAATTATTGCACTCGCTTTTATCTCCCTTTCTCTTGTATATTGGTACTATAATCGCTTCTTTCCAATCGTCTGGGACGTCTCCCATCTCGAAACATATATTTATCAATTCGCAAACTCTATGTGGTATGTACTCGCCACCGTGTTTAAGCATTTCTGCATTAATACCGTCTACCCCGGCAGCCTTACCGTTTTTCAAGTTCTTAATTATATCCCTAACCTCAGTTACACAGACTTTTTCAATTGAGTTTTCCAACGCACCGTGTTCAACATCGCAGTAGTGGTGTCCTATAGCTTCATCTCCGAATTGTCTCCTAAAATAGTCTCTGAAAGCCTCTAGTATTCCATCTGCATCATATACCATTCCCCCCCTACTATTTCTCATGTTGACAATTTCTGTCCTTTTGTTTCCTTTCATTTTTTTATAAAGTAGTTTCCTGCTTCCTTCAAAGTCGTTTTGTATTTTTATCTCTTCTTGTGCTCTAATTTTATCTTT
Organism: Belonocnema kinseyi; assembly: GCF_010883055.1. Lineage (NCBI taxonomy): Eukaryota > Metazoa > Arthropoda > Insecta > Hymenoptera > Cynipidae > Belonocnema > Belonocnema kinseyi. The sequence goes on from NC_046662.1 coordinate 91,795,974, forward strand.
ACTTTCTTTAACTAATCGTTTAAGTATCCTGTTTTCGCGTCTATAATCATTCCTACGTCTAATTATTTCCTCCTTGCTAAGACCTGCGATGTTCAAAGTTCTCTTTTACACTTCTCTTTTTGCTTTTTGGGCAGCCTGAATTTCATCTTCCACCACGCATCACCAGACATTCTTCCTACAACTGCGGTACCACACACTTCGATCGCGCATCTAACATGAATATCCCGTAACATTGTCCAGGCGCCCTTTAAATCTTTGTTTTTTATACGGCCCTCCCATGTTGCCCTATCTATGCTTTCGATTATCTTATTTTGGAAATCTATTCGCACATCCGGTTTCTGTAGGTTCTCAATTTTGATTCACGTTTGTTTTGCTTTCTTGGGTCTCTTTTTTCTCCAACCCCGACCTAAGTTAATTTTTGAGATCAGAAGGTAATGATCAGTATTGCATTCAGGACCCCTCATGACCCTTGTATGTTTGACTAACTCTCTAAGTCTTTCATCCGCAACAACAAAGTCAATTATACTGCGGCTATTTCCTTTACGCCAGGTGTACATGTGGATCATGTTATGCCTAAACCAAGTATTTGTAATAAACAGACCCCTTTCTAAGCATAGGCCAACTAACTTATCGCCGTTATAGTTTGTTCTTGGATCCCCAAAATTACCTAATACTCTTTCCGTATCCTGATTTTGGATGCCCACTCAACCGTTCATGTCTCCTAGTAGAATTATTCTTTCCCCATGTTCGCAGATGTTTACTGTGTCATTTAAATTGTCCCAGAAGGCATCTTTTACTTCTCTAGGATCACTATCAACCGGCGCGTAGCATGCTATAATAAATAGTCTTCTGATTCCTACTTTCATTCTAGCCCACTGCAGTCTGGGAGACACGAAGCCATGGTCTCCGAGATGCTGTTTTGCTCTTTCATTCAAAATGAGACCTACTCCTTGTTTACCATGTGATTCACAGTCTACTCCTGACCATATTTCAAATCCGCCTTTCAGCACGCCGTGTTTTATGTCTTTAGTTTCGCATCCCTTTTTCTTTGTTTCGTGCACGCATAAAATATCTAGTTTCTTCACGTCCATAGTTTCACGCAATTCTTTTACCTTGAGATCAGTTACTCCCCTAGCATTCCAAACACCCAGTCTCCATTCGTCGCCTGAAACATGACCTTTAGATTTTCCGTGTGCATGCCTTTTGTCATTAAAAGTTCCAGTCCTTTCCGAGGCTATTTTGTAGTTTGTATTATTCATTGTTTAGATTATACGCCAACTAACACTTTATGCAATAAGTTTATTTTCTGAGTCGAAACCATGTCAAAGTTAAGTATCAAATCGTCATATGATGGAGATTGTAGTTCTAACGTCAGTCCCACCAAAAACTTCAGTTAATAAGAGAGGGTTGGGAGAGGGGGGAAGTAGAACTGGAACCGAGAGAGTCGTCTTGGGTTTAATTACTGCAAAAATAAGTTTCTTTTATTTCCTTGAAAAACTAGAATCAGAATAAAATTAAATAATAATCGAAATTTTGTTTTAAATGAGGCTGCGGCAAATGCTCGAAAATTTCGGTACGAATAGGCGAATTTTGTATGAACATACAACTCGTTTAAATTATTTGAAATCATTTTAAGTTTCACATTAATTTTTTAACTTTTTGAAACTTAAAATGAATCAAGTTTTTTCTATAAAGAATAAGTAGGATTTTCTAAAAATTGTATGAAAAATGTCATTAGTTTTAAAGGATATTTAGAATTAAATTCCTTCATTGAAAAGTGTCTGTACCTAATTTGCATTTTATACGCGTAAATTATTGAACATTTGAATATAAAATTTTCTTATTTAAAAACAAAAAAATTCAAGAGCTCTGCTTTAAGTGCTTTAATTTGTAGTTTATTTTTTATTACTTGAAATAGAAATTTTTTTAGCTTTGGAGACCAAATTTGTTTATTTTTTGATCATGAAAAATGTTTGCGAACTGAGAAAAAACCGAGAAATTAACGGGGTTTTTCTTCTTCGATTCAAATGGCCACACCGACGATAGCATAAATATATTAGATGAATGATAAATAATTTAGAGATATTACTATGTATAATTTTACGATCTAACAAAACAACGTCTAAGAAAGAAACTCCTGAATTACAAAATATATTAATACTAATTATACAATAATAAAGTACATGAAAAAATTACTTCATAATATTAATGTTGCAAATGAGTCTGCATCGTTTTTTTTACTTTAATAAAACACCATTTCTTTTCAAAATTAAGTCAGTTTTCCTGGAACAATAATTCAGTGCATATTGTTGTGGCTGAATAGGCCCCCAACCCTTGGTCGGTATCTACGACGATTTGACGCCAATGGTTTCTGACCTGGCCCGTCGTTAGCATGTTTCCTAGTTTACGGCATCACTTATAGCCCCATTGTCAAACTCCTCCAAAAAAAGAAAAGTTGATAACTATTAAATGAATAGAAGTTAAGAAATTTAAATTACATGACTGAATTTTAAATAATATCTAGAATTGTTTAAGCTCCGTGCCAAGTTCCCACTGCATATAGAACTGTAGATAAATAATGGGAATTTAGAATGTTCTGCAGGTTACAATTTTTGTATAAACAATTTTTTCTTAACATCATTGTTTTAGTGGTACTTTAGAGAATTATCATGCTAATTTCAAACTCTTATAACTTTTTTTGGAAAGTTATTAGTATTTGAAACCCCGTAATTGATTATTGATGCGTCGCTGCTTAAATTTAAACAATGTCACCATAATTTCACAGGAACTTTATGTCTGGGAACAGCAACAATATATTTGAGCAAAAATATTGTCTCTAACATGAATTTAATTTACTAAAAATGACTATTTATTATCACACCACAGAATTTCACCCAATAAAAACCATTTGGCCAGGAAATTATTAACTCTAGAGAAATAGTGTTTATTATAAAAAGTGTGTATTTTAGCTGTTATTTCCTGTAAAAAAAAAAAAGTTTACAAAACAACCAAGTTTACGATGAGTCAAACAGCAAGTGCAATTCGCATGTGCTACTTTTGTTCACAGGAAATAAAAAATTATTTTTGTGATTGTGCTTCATGTAGTGTTTTCTACCACCCAGGCTGTGCTAAATTGTCTAAACCTCTATCTGGTGGTATTTATGGAAAAGGTTGCGCTTTAAATAATAGCCAGCATAGCAGACCCAGTTCGCCTAGCTCAGGACGTGGCATAACTGTTGATTATATGGCCAAAATGCTACAGACGCTAAAAGTTGAAGTACGAGGGTGGATTGATAAGTTCCCGGCCTGACCAAGAGATGGCGCCACTAGGCCTACCTGGAGGTGGCGTTCTATAGTACCATCCTTAGATAGCTTGTAGCTATAGTTTCAGCCCGATCGCCAT
>NC_046662.1:91799476-91801603 GCF_010883055.1 Belonocnema kinseyi
AGGGAGCTCTTCTTAATATTTTGACACCAAAATCATGTCGATACACCTTACCGACTGCGAGTAAAGCCACCCACGCTTTAACTTGACAGACTGTATTTTAATTTTTTCAATTGATTTTTTTTAATTTAAGTGAAAATTATATTAAAAATTACGAAAAATGTGATATATATCATGGTAAAGTTGTTTCCTTTAATTTTATTCATACAGTACTCATAAATTCCAATAATTAATCAATTAATGAATAATAAATGAATAATTCTTTTTCTGATCCCAGCTGTCGAGAATATACGTACAACCGACCTGTGTATGACGAACATAGGGCGGTCTTGTGCAACCTTCGCACCGAAGTAGATTCAGCTTATTTAATACAATATTCAGTTTAATTTAATGGTTTTAATTTAATTTTACTTCGAGAATTAGTTTAAGAATAAAAATAGTCTTGTAGAAAAGGCTTCTTTTTTTAATTCCGGCGAATTTTTCTTATCTTTCAAATTTACTAACCGCCTTTTGATTGAAAAAACGTTTTTTTAATTTTTTTATCTTTATTTAAATGAAGCCATCTTATTGTTCATCAGAAAACAAAGAGATTGAACTATTATACATTCAAATTATTTATAATAATAAGCATTCTGCCCGTACTTCTGATATTTCTAATTTTTAAAAATTTTCTAACTTCGAATGTTCAAATTAATATACTTTTTGGAAGGAACCTAATTTTTACATACGCTACCTTAAAGTGCAATTTTCCCTCTTTAAAATGTCGTTTGACATTTGTCACCCACAGGATCCGGTGAGGGCAAAAAAATGTATAGGATCCGTATAGGGCTAAAAATTTCGAGAGTTTTCACAAGATTTCATGTGATTTATAAACATTTAAAGAAATTTCAGACACAGTAAACCCCAGGAATAAATTTTATCTTTCGAAAAGATAAAAAAGTTGCATCACATTTATCTAACGAAAGGTCAAATTTATCTGAAAAAAGATCAAATTTATCTGAAAAAAAGATAAAGTTCATCTAACGTAAATATTTTCTTCACATAGGTTATATGTCAGACAAAAGTAAGGGACTGAAGATGTCTGAGTAAGAACCCTCAGCCAACTTCAGTCCCTTACTTTTGTTGAACAAATCTTCAGTTTTCTATCGACTCTGATGTAGACTTCAAAAATTGTAAACAAACACTATTTGGTATAAACTAACCTAAGTGCAGACTGTGTATTCAGTAAGTGTAGGTGAGTGATTTTTGAGTTTAAAATTAGTGAAATAAAGTAAGAATATTTAAAATTGAATACCGCGAGGATTTTGAAATTTGTGAAAGACATTTTTCCTGTTAAAATTGACGCACCCGTCTGACATATAACCTATGTCAAAAGAACATTTACGTCAGATAAACTTTATCTTTTTTTTTAAATTTTATCTTTTTTTCAGATAAATTTGATCTTTCGTTAGATAAACGTGATACAACGTTTTTATCTTTTTGAAAGATAAAATTTATGCCTGGGGTTTACTGTGGAGGATTTTTAGGGATTTCCAAATATTTTAAAAGATTTTAATGGAACTCGAAGGATTTCAATTAATTTCAACAGATTAAAAAAATTATAAGGTTTTTCACGTGATTTCAAGGGATTTCTAAAAGATGTATGGCATTTTACAGGTTATCAATATTTTTCAATTGATAATTAATTTTTAACTATTTGTAAGTTTTTTAAAAGTATTTCAAGTTATTTTATGGGTTATATAATGGACTTCAAAAGTGATCATTAAAATTAAGCAACATTTTTCTGTGGTTGGTTCAAACATTTGTGCCCAAACTAAAAGTGATCCGAATGATATTCATTGGCAATCCTGCAGATTGGAACAGATCTTAAGCTTAGTGTCTCTATTTCTAAAATTAATGTTCATAAGAAAGTAGATTCTATTTCGATCTTAAATGAATATTTATTAGTAAGCTGGCTAGTGAAATTAAATCAGAATCATTTGATTTTTCCTAAAATACTGCAAACCTTTAATTTACTTTCTGAAATTAAAGACTGAAGAAAAAACATTTTTTTATCACTTTATATCATGGAGTCTATTATAGCTCAGGGACCGTCCATAAAAGACGTCCGCAGCTAAAAGGGGGGGGGGG
>NC_046662.1:91801703-91806723 GCF_010883055.1 Belonocnema kinseyi
TTATGAATAAGTCACAATAGTACTGAAATTAACGCAAGGAGGGGGGTTTATTAAATTTGTGACGTCTTTTTGAAGGGGGTGGTTAGTAAAAATGTGACCATGAGTGACATAAGGGAGGGGTCACTCTAGTTTTATAAAAAATTAGCGGACGTCCTTTATGGACGGTCCCTTATTAATGAAAATTAGATGAGTCACCTAATTTTCTATTATATCTTGTATTATCCTCTTATCTAGAGAATGTATAAAACTCACGCAATATGCTTAAGCATCCACGGGGAAAAAATTCCGAGAATTCTGTATCTTAATACCTGGCTTGCTGCCAGGTCAAGGCAGGAGTCCACAAGCCTCGCAGACGATCTTTAGCGTTCAATTAACCTTGCACCATAACGGCTTCCCTTGAAAGAAATCTACTTCCTATTTATGATCAGTTTAACGAGATACAAATACATATTATTTCCTAGCTCAGTTTTTTAAAATTTCGGTAAATTTAAAAATAATATTGCGTCTTTTAAAATCGACTAAATTGTAATTTAATATGAAAATTCTTAACCCTGATGACAGCCCACTGAATTAACAAACCCAAAAATAATTTTAATGAATGCCTAATTCACGTGAAAAATATGAAAATGAAGCTATTTAGACCCAACAGGTGGCTAAAAGTTATTAATGTAAAATAATAACTAATTACTGTTATCCTAATTTTTTATTTGAAATAATTTAAAAGAATGCGATGCAATTTAAAAGAATTAAAAAAAATACTAATAGTCCAGACGCCATACCCAGTCCTGTCGGATCTTATATGACGCCAAAATAATTTGAATTATTCGTATGCAGAATGATTTCCTGATTCCGAATCGGTGTGATACGTTTTCGGCAGATTGTGCGTTCTCGAGATGTTCGCAATTAATAAATTTTTTAATCACTCCCGATTAATGCTTTTCCATTAGACGTATTTCTATTTTTTCGGCACTTTATTAGCTCATTGCATGACGAATACAAAATGTCCAAACATATTTGCCCTCCGACGAATATTTATTGTACAATAGCAACTAATAGGCGAGAAAATTAGAAAAAAATTCTGTCAGCAATATCTTCAAAAATATCATCTGAAAGAGAAATATTTTTTTGAGTTCTGGAAATTTATTTATTTATTTATTTTGAAAAATCATAAGCCCAACAGTCAGTGGCTACAATAGATGAGCATATAGTAATATTGCCAATGCGTGGACCAATAACAGGGCTACCTTATAAAATTGCTAAGATAGTTCTTAAATGGTATATTTTTAGACAGTCGAATTATATAATCAGTAATTAGAAATAATAACGTCGATTTTTCTATATAAAAAAAATATTATGTAGAATTCTGGAATACGTAGCTTAGTTATGATACTTTTTATTGCGTAGTAGTATGAATGTAGTCGCTTACATTTTTTATAAATGTCAAAAGAGAATCGTTGAATAAGTCAGTGTGCTTATATTTCTTCTGTAGGAGATTAAATTGAGTAGGTAGTGAGAAAGCAGGAGAATTCATTTCCCAGTTAGAGTTTGGCATCGGAAGATAAAATAATGGTTGTCCTCCTTGGATAGTCGCTCTTGTTTCGCGACCAGGTGCATTCAATGGCAGCAACGAGAGGATGTATGGACACTCGATTAGATTATGCACTACATTGAATCAAAATAATAAAGATGCGAATGTCCTTCTTTTCTCCAATGTCCATACACCAAATCTCCGTACCAGTTGCCCATAGTCTGAACCCGGTGGCGGATAGTTACCACTCCGCTTGTATTCTAGGAATTTAAGGAATCTCTTTTGACATTTTTCAATCATAGTCACATATTCTTGATATTGTGGAGACCATACAATGGAAGCATATTAAAGCTTCGATCTTACCAATACATTGAATAAAATTTGAAGCGGTTTAGTAGACTTGAAGTTCTTACATGTACGTAGGATTTGTCAAGAAGTTTATTTGCGCTAGAGATTAAATTATTTATTTGGGGTATAAAAGTGAGGCCTGTGTGAAATTTTATACCCAGATCTGATATTACAGATACCCTTTCTAGTATTTCACCATCGATCTCGTAATCATATTTTATGAAATCAGTTTTTCTTGTCAATGTTATGATTTTACATTTCGCTGTATTGAGATCAAATGAGTTATCAATACACCAGAGTTGAAAATACTCTAGGTTTTTTTGCAAAATTTCACAGTCTTGGGTAGTAGATATGGGCAGGAAGATCTTGGTATCATCTGCGTACAGTAGGTAGGAGATTATGACGTCAAACACAGTCCCCACATCGTTAAAATAGATTGCAAATAGTAAAGGCCCTAAATTGGAGCCTTGTGGTACGCCAGATGAGGGTAAATATGGTGCTGAGTTATGTCCTCCGTAATGCACGAAATTCTTTCTATTTAAGATGCAAGACCTCAAAAGTGCAATGATATTATCAGGTATATCCATTTTCTTTCATTTAGAAAGTAGTATCCCATGATCAACAAGGTCGAATGCCTTAGAAAGATCAGTATATATTACATCCACCTGACCAAATTGATTTATCTTTGAACAGATAAGCTGAAGGAAAGTAATAAGATTGGTTACAGTGGATTTTTTTGGTAAGAAACCATGTTGGGCAGAGGATACAACTGGCTTAAAGGTCCCCCAGATAATGTCATATAGACAGATTTCAAATACTTTAGACGAATTGTTTAAAATAGAAATAGGCCTGTCGTTAAGAATATCAGCTTTGTTTCCTTTTTTATAAACCGGGCATATCCTTGTGATCTTCCATTGTGTTGGAAATATCCGCGCAGAGGTTGCTAAATTAAATAAAATGGTGTAAGGAACTACTAGGAAAGAAGCACAGTCTTTTAAGATATAGCAAGGTATGAGGTCAGGGCCTGCTGTCTTTTTAGAGGGAAGGCACTTAATTGCTTTTATTATATCAGTGGGGTAAATCTGAGTTACATCCCCAAAAAGATGCATATTAAGCTTGGAAGATGAATTAGGCACGATTGGGTTCTTAGGGATATTGTAAACACCACCACAAAAGTCAGCATAGGCATCAACAATATCATTCTGTGACTCAAGTTGCTGACCTTTATAGTGCATAATTCCAGATATTCATATTGTACGTGAAACCCTATTTACGTGTGACCAAAATAAGGTGGGCTTTGGATCACTTATCAAGGCACTTTCAACCCTTAATGTATAATTCTCATATGCTCTGATGATATCAATATTTAAGTTTGCTTTAAGACCTTGAAATTGAGCAAAAATAATACTTGATTTGTATTTTTTATATTTTTCATATAACTTTTGTTTGATATTCAGACCCCTAATTATATCAAGCGTGTACCAGCAGGGATATTTATTAATTTTTTTGGGCCCGTATGGCGGAATATGCTCTTGGAACAATTTATCAATGATTTCATAAAATATGTCACAAGCCTGATCAGGGGTGTCACATACTTTTAGCACAGACCAATCAGTGCTCGATAATGATACATATAGCGCAGAGAAATCATATTGCTTAAAGTTAAAGTTGCACGAATTACTATTCATTACAAAATTACAATCACGATTTCCACCAAAATTGGATTTGAGCATTTCACAAGTTTTAGGTTCAAGTTAGAAAAGACATGATCTAGACATCTGGAATTACAATTTTCAATGTTATTAAATTGTTGTACACTGAAAAAGTTCATTAAGGGCATTAGCGTACAGGATTTAGGATCGTCTATCTTTGAAGACATTTAAAGTAGAAAATATGGAATGTTGAAGTCACCTAGCAAAATAAATTTTTGATCCCATAAGAATCGTAGATCGATTATCATATCAGAGAAGAGTTTTAATTGAGCAGCTCTCACATAGGGTGGTATATACGCTAGTAATATAAACAGCACATCATTTTTAATTTTAAGTTTAATACATGTTATATCTATTTCTGGTATAGATGCGTTGATGTGATTTAAGTTAATATTGCAGCTATTATATTTTACTTTGACAGCGATTAACGTGCCACCACCTATTTTATTAACCCTGTCATTACGGTGCACATCGAAGGAGTTTATATCAAATATTTCTTCACTAAAGCTTGACGGCATTAACCAAGATTCTGTACATGCTATTAAATCGTAATCAAATATGTCTTGAGATAATAGTACTTGGTTTATCTTGATATTAAGGCCCCTAACATTTTGGTAATACAGTTTGATAGTCTTACCAATTTCTAGTCTACCCCGCCATCCCTTGACGTTGTTGTTTATTCCCGAATTTTTACGATCTGAAGAGATCCGTTGCGGTAGACTAGTCTCAGACCCCTCTCTCCTTGCGCAGTTCGTTGAGTGAGGATTTTTTTTACCTACTTGTATTCTCGTTGCTCCAGCCGTGTTTTGTCGAGCGAGATAGTCATACCTAGGAGAGATCGTGGATGAAGTTGACTCTGCGATACTTTGAGGTATTTCCGAAAGGCTTCCATGGCTGTGGATTCCAATGGAAATATGCATTTGATTGGTCTCGGTGTTGTGGCATTCTGGGAATATTTACCAATTCGTATAAGAACTACTTCAGAAATTTTTGTGGAAGGAGATATTTTTGAGAGAAGATCAGTCATCTTAGTATGTTCAAACTCTTTACCTAATGAAGTAGATGGAACCTCATCTGCATTAAACATAATTAAATCCTTTTTCCGGGAGGCTCTGTCATTTATTTCTCTTATGCAGTCCAGTTTTACTTTATCAGATAGGCCTTGAGTATTAACACTGAAGTTATCCATTGTAGCTTTAACGTTAATCATCTCATCATCCAGAGTACATACAGGAGTGTCTATAACAGACAACTTTTCATCCAACGATTCAAATCGGGTGTTAAATATTGCAGTAGAGGAATGAACAGTTTCATGTACATTTTGTACCTCACATAATACGAGGGTGGATTGATAAGTTTCCGGCCTGACCAAGAAAAACAACGTTTTTAAGAATTTTTTTTTTTATTTCTCAACATAATCTCCTCCAAGGCT
>NC_046662.1:91806823-91819804 GCF_010883055.1 Belonocnema kinseyi
GGGAGCTCTTCTTAATATTTTGACACCAAAATCATGTCGATACACCTTACCGACTGCGAGTAAAGCCACCCACGCTTTAACTTGACAGACTGTATTTACAATCTCCACAATGATTAACCCTATGGTATTAAAAATTTAATGACGATGAATAATTTGTTTTATTTAATGAAATTAAGTTTTATGCTCGTATTAAAGTAGACAGTTTAAAATTTGAAGTTACAATAACAATGCAATATTTCACCAGTATAAATACCATACATTAAATTAAAAGTTTCAAACAAATTGAAGGTGAGCATCGGATTTAATTTTTAAAAGGGAAGTGTAATAATTGAAGCAAATTTTAGTCATTCAAAAGCCAAACAGGTTTTCAACAACGAGGAGCGCCAGATTGTCAAAACAGTTCGTTACATCACTTTTCTTAAATTGATAAGAATAAAAAAATAGTTTAAGGGCTCATTTTCTTTAAGTTCATTTTATAACTCTCTTTAATTTGATTCTAAGGCCACAATAAAAAATGAATAAACTTTAAAAGCTTTCCAACGCCAATTTCGATCCCTCATCAGGGAGGCAGCCCCCAAGCCTTATCCTGGAACCGCCCACGTCAAACATTCATTTCCCGAACTCAATTCCTCCTAAAGAGGACTTTTCCGCAATGAAGGATGCAATCAAGAATCGACGAAAGCACAATGAAAGCCTTACAAGCTTTGATTTGAGCGACTGAGCGTATGTGTTCTCCCGCAAGGAAAACACACTTGCAACACTGAGAAAAATGGATGTTTAAATCTAGATGTTCAAAGGGTAAGACTGTAGCACCTAATATGCAGATATTCATGTCAAACATTTACTATATTTTGAAATTTTAGGCGTAAATTTTGTTTATGTTAAACTGAAACAGATTCAGATGTTAAAATCGTTCAAGCGTATGCGCATAGCGCATTGGAATTTCACGACTATATTTGACCACTATATATTTTCGATCTTACAATTATGGAGTACTACAATTTTGGAGCATTTCCAAATAATCGAAATTAAGTATCCTTACATAAAATTGGATCACGATTTTTTTCTGTCCATAGGAGGGAACAATGATTTTAAGTTGCAGGTTTATTGACTTAACACATTTGACAAAATGTTAATGAATTTAAAATATAATTTGAGTTTAAGTAACTTAAAATAGATATAATTTTAAATTGAGATTGCAGATTATTCGTTCTTTGATTACTTACCCCTTTTTTATTTTAAATTAAAAATATTGAACATAACCTCAATTTGACTGAATGTATCATCTGATCGACATTTCATACCCCTTATGTATTTTCCTTCGTGTACGAACATTAAATTTTCATTTTAAATTCACAAATAATTTATCAATCAATTCCTTAATTAAATGCTAGCTCTGAGCATCTAGATTATGTTGTCCTATAGTTAAACATAAAATGTGTTAACGCTGAACATCTAGATGTTACGTTTGAACATCCATTTTTCTCCGTGAATTATCGAAGTACGTTTGCGCCTGTGTGGTCGAAGGTTACAAGGAAACTTACCTCCGTTGTCCTACTTCTGTCACAAGGTTACCCATCGAACCTCATCCCGTGAGGTAGGGAGGTACTTGTCAACTCCAGAAACAGAATTTAAATGGCGTACAAAGCTCTCAAACTATCGAACTAGGAAAGGGCGTGAGACTTTGGATAGAATTGCAGGATTCAGGAAATTCAAGGAGATGTCGACATGCCCACAAGAATATGCGATTCTCCACACTTCATGATGTAATGGCTCCCTACATCCTGACTGGCAAATTCCAACGGAATGTACTTTGACAAAAAAGTCCTGAATCAAGGGAAATTTACTTGATGCAAAGAAATGATGTAACTGAATACGTTCCATACAATTTTTCTTCAATATAAAAAAACGGTTTCATCTAAATCAAAATTGTTGTATTATTGTTACAAATTAATATTTATTTAAGGTAGTAAAATATTAAGTAAGCAGAGGAATAGGTTATTGGTTTGAAGAAATGAAAAAATATTTCCATGAAGCAAAGTCCTTTGACTGACGTCAAATTTTTTCTCAATTGGAATATGTGATTCTTTAGTTCCAAGAAGAGTAGGCTAACTGTTGCCAAATATTGAGATGGCTTTTTAATATGAGGAAATATAACTGCGATCCTAAGATGCGATACATTTCTCGGAATAAGCACGTTACAAAGTTCATAAAATATTAATACTTGAATAAAAATACCCAGTACTCGATTATAAAAAAATAATTGTTATTAAAACAACGTAAAATATGAAAATAAACGCAATTTAAAATTAATAAAACAAATATTCAGCTGATCTACAAAAATACCACCAATGTTTAAAAAGTTTAAATAGCTGAAATACAAAAAAATAATATGTAGCATTTGTTCAGAAGTTTAATGTTAAAATAATTATAAGTTAACATTATTTTAATGGAGACAACACTAATAGATACAACTAAAGTAAAAGAAAAAATATTATCTAAATTTATAAATTTTAAGGTTAAAGAAAATCGCACAGACATTTTTCTTATTAGTGTTACTTCCCGAATTTTATTTTCAAGAAACCAAGTATCAAGAAAAATAAGCAAAATAGTTGTCCCAGCGCATAAACTATAGCAGCACAGCATATTTCAAAGCACATGTAATTTGGCCTACACCTATTCTTTCAGTGACCACACAGGTGTACTTAAACTTAAAACAACATGTTTTAAATTGAAGAATTGAAATCAGAATGAAGAATTGAAATTAAAATAAATGTAAAATTGTGAATATTGAATAATAATACACAACAATTTAATCACGTTTATTTTAGACTATTCGGAATTAAATAGTTTCTATGATTTTAAGAATCAAAATATTATAACTGATGTCATTCCAAAGAAAAAAAAATATTTTGAATGAAAAATGTCAAAACTTACACAAAAAACATTAATATAAACCATGTTTGTCAATTGAATTTTTCCTAACCATCCCTTCTTATCAATTCTCAAAAAGATTACATTTTAATAAATGACGGCATATTTTTTTCAAGAAAAAATTCTCTACAACTATACATTTTTCAATTTCGAAAGTAACTTTTTCTATGGCTTCTGCTTCGACTAACTCGTTAGAAACATTTTTGTTAAAATTTTTTTTAAACAAATAATTATATTTTAAGAATATTCAGTAATTTTTAAAATTACAAACAATAAAGTTGCAGAGAATGTTACACCGGAAAAATGAAGCCGCTATTTATTAAAATGCAATCATTTTTCAAAAATTGGTAAGAAGCGACGGTCAGAAAAATTCTATTGGAAAAAACGTATTTAAAATTAATTTTTTTTTAAAATGAATTTTAATACTTTTACTAAAAAATAATGTTTTTTTTTCATTCGAGATGACATCAGTTGTAATATTTTGATTTCTAAAAATCATAGAAAAACTTTTTTTTTAGAACCTGATTCTAGGCACGACAATCACGTTAAAATAGTATGCGCAGAAAATGACGAAAAATATTATTCCGAAATTTTAAATTCAAATTTAAACATTAAATAGTTATAGAATGAAGAACTGAAAATAAAATATTACAAACTTTTAATCCACATGCATTCAACTTTAAGTACCAAAAAGTTTAAACAATAAAACATTTTCAATCTCAACTTTTTTTTCAATACTTAAAAAATTTGAATTAGACGGGTCATAATATTGTTATGTTTAATAAAAAAATTTAATCATTTATATATAGAAATCCTAAATAAAAGCGACTTAAGTTAAAAAAATGTAATCTCAAAGCTTTCTATATTTAAGCATTTCGAATTTTAAATCAATTGCATGGCTTACAGTTTTAAATTTGTATATTGAAATTTGAAATTATAATTGTAAAACTGGAAATTATCAAAATGCTAGAATTTCAAGTTGTTTAGCTTCATTTAAACATTTTAGAATTAAATATTAAAATTAAACAGTTTCATCTTTCCAATCGCTAGAATTTAACAGTTAAAAATTCGAAATCATTGTTAATTAAACAATTTGCTTTTAATTTTTCGAAAATAATTCGTACCGTAACGTAAACTATGCTTATTTGGCCAGTAGCCAAAATAAAATATTGGTGCAACAAAATCTTGTTTCTTCGTCTGAAAACCATTTTTGTTTCTTCAAGAAAACTTTTTTCTGGTTTAACAAACAGTTCACTATGGAAACAAAAATTGCTATTTATCAGTACTTATTACTCAAAAATAGCACATCTTTAGTGCTCTTACTGTTATTAATCTAAGTTTGGATTTTGATAGGCATCTAAAAGTATGCAAAGATAATTCTTGAAGTAAAACTTCTGAAATTTAAAAATACTACCATTTATTCAGGGCATTAATTGCTTTAATTATCGTACTTATTACGAGTAGATTGTATTGTCAATTTATTAGGTTTCAATTTCTCATATTACGAAATCCGTACCTCGCCCGACGTAACAAACATCCAGTATCCTCATGTGAGGAATTATCACGGTAACTTGAGAGTATCGATTGATCGTTAGTACCTCGTAGAGGAAGCTGATAAATGTAGGCAGAGTGTGGAAATTAATTAGTTGCATTCCCTACTTATCAGACTTCTTGCATAATCTCAAATCGATAAGGATAATAGAGGAGAGTTTAGTCTTGAATAATTGCAAACTTTGCACGAAAATTACAATTATCGAGATTTAATCGATATTCATTAATAGAATCTTATGATAGAGATATATTATCTAATTATATTAAAGATTTCATTACCTACTTTATATTAGAAAACAATCAAATTTTTAATAATTAATCATTAATAATCTTTTGATCAAATTAGAAGATATTGCCCGGTTTCTATATAAGATTAAAAGATATTGTCTCGTTCCTCCATAAAATTAAGGTGAAAAGTACAGAAGAGAAGCTAATCTTTTTTCGAAAAGGTTATAAAATTTTTAAATTATACTAAAGATTTGCGGAATTTTTTTAACTATATCTAGAGAGAAACTATGTATGGCATTTCTGTGGCACCCCTCAACGTCGAAGCTTTCCGTTATCTGGTAGTAATGGACTCTATGGCTGGTTTCGAACTTCAAACCGATAACAGTGATTGCTTTGCCCTTCCCTGAATTCAGAACCCGTTTTCTTTTGTTTTCTATCGACTTAAGGGAATCCACTAACACAGAAAACATATATCTGCTCTTGAAAATCTGAAAAGGAAGAATCAAAACAGTTAGAAAGACTCTTTTTATTGTACTTTGTACGACCATTGAGCTTTCATTTATCTTTTTTAGAGTGTTGATTCATTTAATATTTACGGAAAGCTGTGTTTATACGTCTGATAAAAACAAAATTTAATATCGGATACAATGTTGCTAAATTTTCACGCATTTTAGGACTTTAAAGGAGTCTTTACAAAAATAGGTAATAGTTCTTTTGGAGTTAGGTGTTACGTAATTTGTTCACAAGGACTAATTATTTGTGTAATAAAGAAGTCTCAGCATAATTGAAGTAATCTTTTTTTTAAGAGCTAGAATACAAACACGCCCGCGATTATTATTTATTTTGTCTCATGCAAGTAAAATTAAAATATAATATCAATACAGAATTATTGTATTTCATGGTATCCGTTACCCAAAATAGTAGAACAGAAAAGCAAGAGCAATATTTTTGACCATTGATGAAAATTGATGGTTTGTATAGACAACCGAACCGGTCCATTTTCGTTAAATAATAATAATTTCTGACAAAAGCCCTGATATTACCTAAAGTTGTTCAAAATTGTAAGATCAATTTTTAAAATCAGATAGTTTTTGTTTACAATAACGGATTTCCAGTGAAAAACGTTAACATGTCCCATTCTTGTTCGAATACTGTAAATATTCCTTCGAAGCTAATAATTTTTTTTTGGGAAAAGCAATTTTAGGCTGAATTTTCTAACATAACAAAAGGTTGTAAAGATTGCAAATCCTCTTTTAAGGACGAAAGCATAATCTAAAGTTATTTAAAAATAATGATCTTCTTTGATATTTAATGATTTTTTATTAACAATTTTGATTTCCAGTACAAAAAATCCAAAAAACCAAAAACTGAAAAACTGTATGAACTGTGTGAACCAACAACTTGTGAACAAATTCTGAATTTAATGGCTCATTATTAATCTAAAAAATACAAATTACCGCCTTAAAATCATAACATAACATAAAATAATTTCAAATTATAAATTTTCTTTGAAATCGAATGTTTTTTGAATAAAATAACCGATTGTCAAAATGAAAAATTTAATATGATTTTGGATTATTTCAAAATTGTTTATCACTGGACTATTCTAAAATTTCTCACAGATTCTAAATCTTGATCAGTTTATAATGATTTTTGTCTGAAATGCCAATTTTTTATGTAAACAACAGCATAACCTAAATTTATAGCAGAATTGTAAAAATCCTGAGAATCTTCTTTAAAATGTTTCAAAAATAATTTTTTTCATAATAAAAATATCAATTTTTAACGTGAAACAAAAAATAAACCAAACAATTTGAAAGATTCTAAATCTTGTTCAGATTATAATAATTTTTTTTTAAATAATTATTTTCAATGTAAAACAATAACACAACCTCACATTGTTCAAAATTTATGAATATTTTTTAACTAATTCTTTCTTGAAAATGCCAACTATTCCCATAAACAAATAGCAACATAATAATTACCAAAAATTGTTAAGAATTGTAAATCGTCTTAGAAATTAAATGATTTTTATTACAATTAAATGATTTTTTGTTAAGAATGTTAATATTACCAGAAAATAATTGTTGCTGTGCAACGCTAACGTAGGATTGTTTAATAAAGCGATTATGTAGTTTATGCAGAAGAATTATTCATTTCTATAGCCCTCATAAATTTAAAATAAATGTAGAAATTCCTAAAAATTATTATAGGTACATATTTTTCTAAAGTGTTTTAATATAACTAAAAAATTGGGAAAACTTTAGCAATTAAAAGAGTCATGGTCCTTCTCTTTAACATGTTTTGGGCAGATGCATTATTATATATTTAACTTAACAAAAGTTTCAAATCTCCAAAAAACTTTCAAGATCTTATACAGATTCGAAAATCTATTTTTAAAATATAATTTTCTCACAAATACAAAATAAAAGAGTCGACAATTGTACAAATCTGAATTGCTCGCGAATATTATTCGAATTATGAAAAAAATATTGGCAATAAAAATGTTTTTAAAATTCTGCAGGTAAGAAATATCACGCGCGATTGAGGCATCTCGCGCTTCGCGCTCGATTGTAAATTTGTCTTGCACCTCGCGCTAGATTATGTATTTACCTCGTGCTGCGCGCTCGGTCTTTATATTTTCGCACATTCTTGCACAAACCTTTTGAAATTAGGACTAACAACATCCATCACTGTTATTTTGTGATTGTGCAATCTCTTTTGTTAAAGCTCTTTCGGCTTTAACGAGCACATTCTCATCACGTATCTCGTGCTTCGCACTCGATTTTCTCCAAAATGTCAACTTTTCTACATTATGCACAACACTTTTATATCTAATATAATAAATTGTTTATGTAACTGTCTGGGATTGCTTATTCAAATATTGCAAAATAAAGCACAAATTGTATTTATAATGATTATTTTTATATTTATTTCTTATTTTTCTTTAAATTATATTCTAAGCAGCGCTGAATTTATTAATATCATTACACTATATAATATGCATAAAAATTGAATCATCATGTTTTTTACGATTGAAGAAAACCTAGTGCGCATCTGCATAGGGTCTAATACTGGAACATGTATAGGATCCTAAATCGGGTCATATGTCCTCTTTCGTCTTTTTTGTTCTTTTTCCAAAAATTTAATGTTCCTATTTTTAATCTTAATTTTTACGATTGACAGAAAATCTAATCGTACTATCTAAAGATGATTGATAATAAATTTATAGATCTTTTTAGGCAAACAACTTATCTCTGTTAATTTTAGTTCGTACCTTATGTCGTTTTTTCAAAAAAAATTCATTTTTTGTTTGAATGTTATTTTTTACGACTGCAGCAAAAACTACGTGTCCTATCAAAAAATATTTAGGAAAAATTCGAGGGGCTATTAGTCCAGGCATCTGGTGATATTGTTCCATAATAAGCCCAACCTGCAATGTTTTTCATGAGAAACATTCCTTTTGGGTTTCTTTTTGACATATCAAAAATGCAAGAACAGATCTAAATCCCGCTTTTTTTTAAACAGTGCCAAAAGTTACTTTTTCGTGGACGAATAATTTCCATTGTATTTAGAGCAAAAAGTAGAACAGAAAAAAGAAAGAAAACAAAATTCTGAACAAATTCTGTTTAAAAAAAAATCCGCTCAATTCTATTGGTTCCGAGTTACGATACATTGAAAAGTCCCCTTTTTATTTTCAGCGAAAAATCACTAAGTTTAAAAAAAACACTGTGTACCTTTGCAAATAATTACTGCACGGAAAAGTGTTAGGCAGGTGAGTGAAACTAGACTCGAATTCCTGTAATTACAAAAAAAGAATAATATCCTACTTGTGATAGGTAATGGGTTATGACCCCTCAAATTGGGCTATTTTAGCCTGTTTTTACGGACAAAAAAGTGGACTTCAGTTTCTTCCAAATAAATCCAGCCAAGTTCAGTTTACGTTGATTGTGGCAGAGGATGAAATAGAGTTTACAAAAATCTGCGTAGAACTGCGGTCATATTTCGTAATTTTTGTCACAAATAACTGTATATGATAAATTTATCATGTATAATACGTCTTTTGACATTAATAAATAAATAATTGTTTATAACAAAAGCTTCCTCTCATTACTTATGTTTACTTTTCGGCCATTTTTTTAGCATTTTTGTGACAAAAAAGTCACCGTAATTGATTAAAAATGTGTAAGATGTTTTTTATCCATAAGAAAATATTTTTATTCATAATTCTTTATAACAAAATATTGCTATAATCACTGTTGAGTACTTTTTGACTACTTTTGTGGCAGAAAAGTAATTATCATTGATTAAAAATGTGATATATATTTTTTATTAATAAAGAAATAGTTTTTTAATAATAAACAAATAGTTTTTGAAAAATAAAAAATACCTTTTTAATAATTATTCATTATAAAATATTGCCATAATCATTTTTGAATACTTTTGTAGCATGAAAGCTTTATAATTAATTAAAAATGTGATATATATTTTTTATCAATAAATAAATAGTTTTCGTAATTTTTGTGACAATACCTGCCAATGAATACTTTTTTTGCATTCAATTCCATACTTACCTCCAAGGCGCTTGTAATTCGCAGTGTTTTCTGCAAGTTGTACAAAATTTTCTTTGACCATTTTTTCGCACTGGAAATAATTAAGTAATTGATTACTTGAAAGTAATGACATATGAAATTTAATTTAATAGTATAAAAAATGTCAAATAAATTATTGAGTGTATTACTTTGTATTACAATTATTTATCAACTATTTATTTCTTAATCATTTAATTTTCATGAATTAAACTATTTTAGGAATTTATTTAAAGAACTTTTAGATACAATCAGTTTATGTGATTACTTTTTTCATTCATTAATTTTTTCTTAATATTGAATTACGTTTGATATGTAATTTCTTTCAAGTAATCATTTAGTTAATTATTTTCAATGCCAAAAAATGGCCCCAGCATATTATGTGCAATTTACGAAAATCACTGAGAATTACAAGTGTCTTGGAGTTAAGTATAAAATTGAATGCAAAAAAAGTATTTATTAGAAAAAATTGTTATAAACAATTATTTTAAAAAACGATTTGTTTATCGATAAAAAATATATATTACATTTTTAGTCAATGATAAGTTCTTTTTTTCCACAAAAGTAGTCAAAAAGTACTCAACAGTGGCTATAGCAATATTTTGCCAGAAACAATTATGAATAAAAATATTTGTTTTTGGACAAAAAATATATTGCACATTTTTAATCAATTATGGTGACTTTTTGCCACAAAAATTCTAAAAACTGGCCATAAAGTAAACATAAGTAGTGATAGCAGGCTTTTGTTATAAACCGTTATTTATTTATTAATGTCAAAAGACGTATCCTACATGATAAATGAATCATATACACTTATTTGTGACAAAAATTCCGAAATTTCGGTGCCTCTATGCATGAAGAGTGCACTTTCCAAGGTCATATCTCGTGACCTATTTGTGCTAGGACACTTTTTTTCGATTTTACTCCAAATTGGCTCAACTTTCATTTATTCTCCAGAAACTTTGTGGTAGGATTCGCAGGAAATGAAGTATTTTGCGAAAACACAACTTCTTTGATTTTAGTTAAAAATGCAACAAAAAAATGAAATTTTCGAAACCTTACAATTACCAAAGAATAGGTCTAAAAGGCTTTTCTTTTTTTCAGATATACGCAGATTTTTGTAGACTCTATTTCATCCTCTGGCACAATCCACGTAAACTGAACTTAGCAGGATTTATTTGGAAAAAACTGAAGTCCACTTTTTTGCCCATAAAACAGGCTAAACTGGCCCACTTTGAGGGATCATAACTTATTACTTATCATAGCTAGAATATTGTTCTTTTATTGTAATTACAGGAAATTGAGTCTAGTTTCACTCACCTGCCTAACACTTTTACGTGCAGTAATTATTTGCAAAGATACACAGTGTTTTTTGAAATTTAGTGATTTTTTGCTGAAAATAAAAAAAGGGGGAGTTTTCAATGTATCATAACTCGGAAGCAATAGAGGTTAGCGGGTTTTTTTAAAACAAAATTTGTTCAGAATTTTGTTTTCTTTCTTTTTTCTGTTGGACATTTTGCTCTAAAATACAATGGGAATTTTCCGTCCACTCAAAAGTAACTTTTGGAACTGTTTTTAAAAAAACCGGGTTTGGCAACTTTTTTGTTTTAGCATTTTTGATATGCCAAAAAGGACCTAAAAACGAAACTTTCTGATTAAAAACATTGCAGGTTGGATTTATTATGGAATTTCCCACTTTTTCCCGACGTAATGCCTGGACTATATTCACTTCGAAGTCGGCTGAATTCAATGTAATGTTATTTTAACAATGTCGTGCAACTTCAATTGTACTTTCGTGACTTCGTTTGACTCTAGTTTTTGAATTTGTTAGTTGTTGACTTGGATGAATTCAAGCGATGACTGTCGGCTTCGTTCTGACTTCGTCCTGCCTTCATGACTCGATTTGACTTGGCGCGTACTGTACATTGCAGCGTGACATCCTTTTCGATTATTTTTATACTACTCGATCTCGACCTCGATGGCTTCGTTTTGACTCCGTACTGACTCGGCACTGACTTCCTAACTGACTCGGCACTAACTTTGCACGAAGCTAGCCTCATCTTTATTGACTCACTACGTTGTATGCCGACGCTTTCTTATTCTTATGACTTCAAGTATAGTTTTACTGACTTCGTCATTGATGCAACGACTTCAACGTCACCAGTTTATGCTTTTCATAATTTCACGTGATTTCTTTAAGACTTCACGAAAAATTCTACCATTCGAAACGCTCGAGCTTGTGTCTATTTTTTTTTCATAGCTTGTGTCGTTTGTCAAAAAATTAAGTTTTTTATTTTTATTGCTTTTACGCATAATACAAAGACCGCGAATCCTATAAAGATTCGTCCAAAAGTTTTTAATTTTTTAATTTGAATGTTATCTTTTACCACTAAAAAGAAAAATTACGCGTCCTATCGAAAAGTGATTTATAAAATATTTGTATATCTTTTCAAGGCGCGCAATTTTAGCTTATTTTTTTTCATCTTGCATAGTTTGACAAAAAAATGGAATTTTTGGATTTCTCATTATTATTGGTACGATCAAATTTTGAATTTTCAACTTTTCGACCAAATTAAAAAATTATTTGTGATAATCTTGTAGGGCTTTCAAAAATCAACGTTTTCTTCTTTTTGACTTTTTTCATATCATGTGTTTTTTATTTTTTTATTTTGAAAATACTCCAATTCTGATCATTTTCTTTTGATAGAAAAAAGTCATAAGGGTAAATTATTTGAGTTTCTGATCACTATGAATAACCGTGCATAGAATTGTTAAATGTTTAAAAAATGTGGTTCAAACATTTTTGAAAATGCGCTCACTTTTTGAATTTTCATTCAAAATAGCTGGTTTACGAACACGCGCTTTCATCTTAGGCCTTAAAAAAGTGTGCCGAATTAGAATCCAATCTAATCAATTTTTCGAAAGTTATCGTGTCTACAGAATACAGACTACAGACCACGGACAAACAGACAAACGCCTTCGTAAAAATCGTTTTTTCTGATTCAGGGGGTCTCAAAACGTAGAGGTTTGATGAAAACCGACAAAGTGGATTTCTACACCTTCTTATTAGGATTTTTACCTTCTTATTAGGATAACAATGTAATAAAAATTGAATTTGTCATGAAGGCTCCAGTGATATTAAAAAATGTACCTATTTTGAAGTGTGTTTTATTTTTAAATTGACTAATAGAAAATTATTTTTCTATGTACATTTATATATTTGAATTTTCTTCCCTAATTATTATTATGTAAATTTTTGTTGCAAACTTAAGGTTTATTAGTTATATTATATTGATTTATCTTTAAAAATAGCAACAGCGTAACATTTTCGCAAAAACAACGAATATTCAAGAAAAATATATACGTATTCCCTCATTCCTAAAAAAATTAAAAAATGGTGCTTCATGTAGGAAAAATTCCAATTAATAGACAAGCTGACTTACCTTGTATCGAATCTATTTAAAATAGGAAAAATAAATTAATTTTAATTGATATATTTCAAAGGTTATAACAATTTAAAAAAGAGATTTTAATGGGATAAATTTTTTTTGGATTCACAAATACGGTGGAAATTTTACAGCGATTTTCCTGGGAGCGGGTGCAGTTTTTCAGAATAAGCGCCCGCTCTCCGCGAAATCCCGCGGTCGCCCTTAAGGTAAACTTTCTAATATAAACAAAC
>NC_046662.1:91819904-91822036 GCF_010883055.1 Belonocnema kinseyi
TACAAATTTTTAATTATATATAATTAAAAATTTGTCATACGGACAACCACAGGATTTCGCCGGGAGCGGGTGCTAATCTGAAAAATTGCACCCGCTTCCAGCGAAATCGCGGTAAAATTTCAGCAACAATCACGTCTCACAACCGTTAGATAGGTGGTTATAGTCTGCAAAGGAATCAATACGACGATCCAGCAAAAGCCTCGTGCACCCTAAGAACACGGAGTGACCCAAGGAACACCGCCTTCTGCATTTTTCCCGCAAGTGTTCTAGCATACTGTTGACACGCAGGGATGCTTTTTAGGCTATTAGCAAGTGAAAGCTTGGCACCTCCAAGAGCGCCGATGATATGGACGATCAGTTTAACGGAATATTCCGGGTACAATCGTTGCAACTCCCTTATAAGGTCTCGATACCTCTCTTTCTTTTCATTCTCCTTGACTATGATGTTTTTATCAGCTGGTGCCGAAAATTCGATAACGAACATGGTTCGCTTCTCGAAGTCAAGAAGAACCATGTCAGGCCTCGAGTGAGCAACAGAAACAATTGTCGAGAATATAAAGTTCCAGTATATGCGGCACTTCCCATTCTCGACAATTGACTCAATTTCCCTAGGAGCATTTAGAGGAGCGATATTAAGGTGAATGCCGTAGGAGTGACAGAGATGGTAATAAAGCACTCTTAGTGCCGCATTGTGCCTTTGAATGTAGGTCGTTCCCGCGTGTGTTGGACAACTAGATAGTATGTAAACTAAATGCTCGGGGTGTGCATGGCACGCTCTGCAGCTATCATCGGAAATGTCTTGGCTCAAAATGTGGCGACGGTATGTTAAGGTAGAAATTGCACCGTCTTGGCATGCAAAAATGAAACCATCTGTACCAGACTTCAATTCGGGCGATTTAAGGAAAGCAAACGTTAGCCCACAAGACATTGACTGATCCTTCACATTTCTGTGGAAGATACCGTGCATCCTCTTATCGAGGAGCTGTTCACGAAAGTTTTTCTCTGGTGCTTTCTTAATCCGGGTTTTCAGGAGTGAGTACTCGAGATAGGTTAGATTTGATGCATTTTGCTCACCCCTAATACTGAAGTCAAGTCCGAGTGTTTCAGCAGCCTCCTCCGCTGCTTTGTATAGAAATGCTCCTTTGCCCACTTCTTCGTGATTCCTGACAATTTTAAGAAGAGGGTCTCTTCCATTTGCAGCTCTATGTGCTGTATCCAGAATAATCCTGTTGTGAAGACATTCAAGAGTCAATATTCCGCGACCCCCTTGACGGCGTGAGATATACAGTCGCGGAACGGAAGACTTGAGATGCATTCCTTTGTTCATGTGCATAACCTTTCTTGTCCCGATATCAAGAGATCTGAGTTCGTTCTTCGTGCATGGAACTACTCCAAATGAATAGAGTAGTACCGGGACGGCAAGCATGTTCGTTGCAGATACTTTGTTCTTCGCTGACAGTTCGGAAGACCAAATCTGTCGGATGAGACGTTTGTATCTGCTTCGGAGAGTATCCTTTATAGATGTCACATCCTGAATGCGGCTCTGTGGCAAGCCCAGGTATGTATAAGTCTCTCCAGCGCAAAGATTTTGTATGGCGCTTCTATCAACGAGCTCAGGATCTTCAGGGATGCCATTAAGTTTTCCTCGCTTCAAATAAACCTTGGCGCATTTGTCTAACCCAAATTCCATTCAAATTTCCTTAGTATATCGTTCGGACAATCCCCAGAGCTAGATGCAGTTGCTCTTTGTTTTTAGCATAGATCTTGAGATCGTCCATGTAAAATACATGAGTGACCTTGTACTTTCGATCTGCAGGTTTGCCGCACAAGTACTTGTCGGAATGGCGCAGTGCTAGAGATAGTGGCAATAATGTAAGGCAAAAGAGGAGTGGGCTCATGGTGTCGCTCTGAAAGACACCTCTCTGAAACGTGACCCTGTTAGTTGTCACACGATTTTTGCCAGATGAGATAGTAAATCTGGTTTTCCAAAGCGGCATCAATCTCTCTATGCACCCAACTATTTGCGGAGGATCCTTTAAGATTTCCAAAAGACAGATGATAAGTCTATGGGATGTAGAATCGAAAGCTTTCGGCTCTTCCTGGGTGAGAGCCAGGTATCCTGACTCTATATA
>NC_046662.1:91822136-91841528 GCF_010883055.1 Belonocnema kinseyi
AGAGTGCCGCTTCGGATAAAACGCTTTTATTTATTCACGCCTCAGTGACCACCGCACATTACCCGTAGTTCCTTTTACACCTACCACGTGGCGCGGGGCGACATCCATTCTCGGAAGGGATATATCCGGGGGCGTTATATCCAAGTTTGACTGTGAAATCTGCTGATATGATCAAAATTATGTAATTGGATGAGCTAAAACTAAGATCAACCCCTCGCTGAAAAAGAGAAAAGGTAATAGGTGTAAAGTAAAAGGTATAAAGGTAAAAGGACTAGGATTTATTCTTGTGTGTTTTTTTGCGTTCCTCTTTCCATTTACTTGAAATTTGACGAAGAGGATATAAAACGTGTACTAACCGCTCGTTCTTCGGTCTCTACGATGAGGTGGTTATTTTTTAGCGTCAGAGTGATAATGTTCCCGTTCGCGTTCTTGTTCGTGTGGCTCCCTGGAGAGACGTATTCCACGTTGCTTCCTGCAAGAGCCACTTCCTCTATAACTTCCGTCTCGCAGATATTCGCCATACCATTCACGAGCTAAAAACAGAGAACAAAAATCGTCACACCTCATCAGGAAATGAAAACTCTTTCTACCATTCTATAATACAAAAGTCAAATTTAAAATTAAAAGAGGGATGTATGCCTGCTAGACGTAATGAACCACACGCCATCCTTTCAACATTTTGATTCCAATACTAATTACAATTAAAGTTTTAGAAGTAAAATGATTTAAAATTTTTGTATGATGGCATTCAAGTTTCAAATTTCGATCCACAAACCTTTTGTATATCTGCCCCTCCCCCTCTCACCTTACCAACCAACTTACAAGAAAAAGCCAAAAAAACATAACATTTTCGCTTCTGTATGGATAAAATTCTTCAAATTTTTCACCAATGATTGTGCTCGCTACATGATTTAAAAAATTCAAAACAATAATATTTTGATAAATATTACTTTAATTTCTTAAAATGTTATGAAGGCAAAATGAAGTTAAAAAATTAATTTTATAAGTATTTACACAAGTTCTAAATTTTGCGATTTATTGCAGAATCTAAAGAAAACAGGAAAAATATCTTGACCATGTAGAAGAAAGTAGTGCAAATTACTTTGAAGATGAGTTATTCCAATTCGTCAAAAGCACGGAAAGTTGACCTTTTTTGCACTATTTTGTTCACAAAATTAACATTTTGCTTTGCTTGCATTTTGCCTTGGGCTTGCATGCTTCACAAAAGAATGAAATTTCTACCAAAATAGTTAATTCTCATCAAGAAAGATTTTTCAGTACAAAAAAATCAGCCAAATTGTTCAATTTGTAAAGCGAAAAGATCAATTTTCAAGCAAAAAGTTAATTTTCAGCCAAGCAGTTAAATTTGTGACCAAATTTTTTAATTTCCAAGCCAAAAATATGAATTGTTGACAAATATTTATATATTTAATATATAAACGAAAAGTATTTTTATTTTCTATTCGAATACAGTTTAATTCAATTTAAAAAAAGAAGTCTTAAGAAAATATTTGAATCCTCATTCAAAACAGATTCGTTTTTAATGAAACAGTTGAATTTATAAAAAATGAAAACTCTACAAAAAGAGATTAAATTTGGAACCGAAAGAGCAAATATGCAATAAAACAGTTACGTTTTCATATAAGAACGATTTTTTAGTCAAGAAAGAAAAGAAATTCCAACCAAATGATTCAATTTTCTAGGAAACAGCTGAATATTCTACCCAAAAAGATGATTTTTAATCATTTTAATTTATAATTTTAAATAGTTTGCATTTATGTAGCAAACATTACTAATTGAATCAGTATATTTCTACTAATTGTCAGTAATTTAATTCTAGCTGTAGGAATTAATAAACTTCAACTGAGAATTAGTTATATTTTATTCACTGAAATTTATAGAGTACTTGAATTCTTTATAGTGTTATAGAATTATATAAATTATTAATTTTCGCCAATTAAGTTTTCAGAATTTTTCTCTCAGGCTTCACGTAATCTATTACACAGTATGGCCTGGAATGAATTAATTGAAATGCCGACATATACATATAATCAAAAATTCCTTATGAAGGAAAATGACAAATCTATAAGTGTTGAGGAATTAGGTAACTCTAATTGTCATTATTGAAATTGCTTGTTTTCAAACATGCATTATTTTTGCTGGTATTATGGCGTAGCTCAATAAAGGTAAAAACTGGTTTTGCTCTCGTTCATCGATCTTCTTCGGTTTGACTATGGACCTGGGTCCACTAGGTTGGTTTTTTCACCGAAATAGGCGAAAAAGTTCTTTTTAGTAAAATTAATAATTACATTCCAAACTGAATTCAATATGAAGCTTTTAGCATTTCAAGTCGATATATATTGCATTGTTAACAACATAGTTGAATCTTGAACCAAACGAAGTTAACTTTCTACCAATAAAATGAGTTTTCAACGAAAGAGTTGAGTTTTTAAGCTAAACAGTGGAATTTTTAACCTAGAAAGATGATTTCTCAACCAAATAGCTGCATTTTCAACAACAAGAACAAAACAAATCATTTTGGAACAAGTAGGTACATTTAAAACCAAATAGTTCACCTTTAATCAAAAGAGAGGAATTTTCAATAAATTAGTTGAATTTATAACCGAAATAGAAGATTACACACCAACTAAAAATATTTGCGTTCTTAAACCAATAGTTGAATCTTTGCACACACAAAAAAAAATTTCAAAAGACAATATAATTTTCAACCTAGACATATAAATTTTTGACACAGAAATTTTTTTACCAAAAAAATTTTAATCCAGTGCGTAGAATTTTATATTCAAAAACACGATTTTTTAACAAAAAATTACAGTTTCAGAAAAAGGTGACTTTCTAACCAAACCGTTTAATTTCTCACCTACAAAGAAAAATTTTCTACCAAAAAGTTGATTTAAGAATAAAATACTTGAATTTTCGAGACAAGAAAGACAAATTTTATATTAAAAAAGGCGAATGTACAATAATAAAGTACAGTATCGCACTAAAAAGATTACTTTTGAACAAAATAGTTGAATCTTGAATAAAATAATTAAAATTTATTGAAATATTTTAATTTGCAACTGAATTAATACATTTTTAGCCAAGAAGTTTAACTTTCAACCGAATAGTTATATTTACATCAAAAAAGGTTCATTCTTAACGAAAAATACAACAGTTGATGTTTCAACCTAAAAAAGAGTTTAATTCAAGATCTAAAACAGTTGCATTCATCCAAAAAAGACGAATTTTTTGAAAAATAGTGGAATCCTTAATCAAAACAGATTATCTTTTGACCAAACAATTGCACCTTTAGCTGCACACAAATTATGTTTGTGTAAAAATTGGTGAATATTCAACGAAAAAAGATTTTTGATTCGAAAGAAATGTAAAGCTTGTAGTACTTCAGTTTTCAATCAGAAAGATTAATTTTCTACCAAATGAGACCAAGTTACAACAAAATAGATACAATCTTAAAAAAAAAGGATTTTTAAAATAGAAATAGAATTTTCTTAACAAAAAAATCTATCTTTTGACCATTTACTCGCATTGTTAACACAGAAGATAACATTTCTGCAAAAAAAGATGAATTTTGAATCTAAACGGTCGATTATCAACAAAATAGTCACATTTTTGATCATAAAGATTTATTTTATAGCGAAAAATACATATTTACAACAAACTAAATAAATGTTCAACTAATTTGTTGAATTCTTCTAATTAAAAACGATCAATTTCAAGCAAAAATCGCAATAGTTAAATTTTTAATGTTAACATCCTTTTTTAACCTAAAAAAACCAACTTTTTAAGCAATAAAATGAATGTTTGACAAAGTATGTAATTCAATTTCAAAATATGTGATTGAATTTTCAAGCAAAGCAAATGAATTCTCAATAAAAACTTTAATAGTTGAACATTCAACTAAAAGCGATAGTGAATAATGGGTTAGTTACATTTTTATTTCCATTAAAAATAATTAACTCAGACGTTTTTCATGTATGATGTCATATTTTGCATTAACTATACCTTCCTTAGTCAAAAATCGTGACAAAAAGTCTCCCCTCCCCTCCCCCTAGCGAAGATAGTGCGACTTCGTTTTTGAACGTCCCCAAACTTATAGTTTAAAGTTTGGTGGTTGCATAATGTTAAATTCATGTGTTTAAAATGCTCAGAGAGTAATATCGGAGTCGTGAAGAAAAACTGGTGTAAAGTCACTCGAAATTTTTTTTTAAATCTCTATTTCACACTTTCCCAGGTAAGAGGAGGGCGCCTATAAGGACCAGTTAGGAAGCCAAAAGCACTCGAAGTGCTTCTTTCTAAGATTAGCCTGTTTGTTCTGCTGAATAAAACCATTTTTGTGGCAACTTTTCTGCCGCTCTGGTTCCTAAATCATTTTCAATTCGCACAAGATTTACGCAAGTTGCAGATTTATTTATGGGGTAACAGCTGCTATGACAACGAGTTGAAATTCAATTTCCTTTTTCTCCTTCACTTATACTTTATACTTTAACCACATATTAATCCTCCTTTAAAAACACACAATGCTTTGAGTCGGAAAGGAAAAAGATGTATTGACTAAATCTATAAATCTTATAAAAAAAGTCGTATAATAAAATATGTCGAAAATATTGCACTCATTGTTGTTAAAAATCTGATTGACTTTTGAATGATTTGAAAATTTTCCATTTATTACGTCGAAAATTGAAAAATTAATATGTTTTGATAACTTTCAATTTATTTACAACGTTTGTTAATTTAGTTTCAGATAACTGTAGAATTATTGTAACAAAACATTTCTCATTCTTTTAAATAAAGGATTTTAAAGGATTTAAAGGGATTCCAGAAA
Organism: Belonocnema kinseyi; assembly: GCF_010883055.1. NCBI lineage: Eukaryota > Metazoa > Arthropoda > Insecta > Hymenoptera > Cynipidae > Belonocnema > Belonocnema kinseyi. The sequence continues at coordinate 91,826,983 of NC_046662.1, forward strand.
AATATAAGAAATTACCAATAATATTGTGTGATATCCATGGATTTAAAAAGATTTTCGCGATTTCAAATCATTTTTAGAGACTTTTTAAAGAATTGTAAAAGATTTCGTAGACTTTCACAGAATATTTATGAATTTTATTCAATCCATGAAGACTTCTAAGAATTTTCAAAGATTTTCAAAGATTTAAAGAGTATTCATTGCGTTTGAAAATATGACAGGACATTTCAGAAAACCTTTGAAGGTTCGAATAGATTTCAAAGAATTTTTAGGCACTATGAAGTATTTTAAAATATTCTAGGAATTTATAAAGTATTTACAAACATTTCAATAGATTGCGCAGCACTTCCAAAAGAATTGCAAGTAACTTAAAAAAACTCAAACGGATTTAATAGATTTTCTAGGGATTTCTAGTGATTGAAGCATATTTCAAGAGATTTTCTAGAATGTTTTGAAACTGCAGCTTTTGTAGAAGTTTTTATTGTGTTTTAATATAATATAAAAGGTATTACAAAACCTCTAAATTTGCAAGTATTCTATACTTATTTCAGAAAATTTCTAAAGATTGCAAAACATTTTAAATGGCTAGGATGGCTTCAGCCCAATAAGTCGAAGGCATTTTTTGTTAGAATTGAATCATTTTTAACAGTCTACACGGAGCTGTCCCGGTACATATTATCAGTTGCAGACACATTTTTGTATTTCAACTCAGTGATCTAATGAAATCAGTATGCCTCATTTTGACATATTTGGCAGTCAAGTCATGCTGGAGGGACCTACAGCTTAAGGTGGAATCCGAACCACGAGAACGTCGGTAAAGGTACATAGCAAAATTTCCAGAGGTACCGGCTCGGGGATCGAACCCCGAGCTTCTAAATTTTTAAGATTGTTATAGGATTATCGTGTTATTTAATTAAGTAAAACGTTTGTTATACAACCCTTCTCCAAACCAAGTTGCTGATCAATTTCTCTAGCATTCATCCCAAGCAAATATCCTCACAAAGTCGTCATGTGAGGCTGTGTAAAGTGTTTGAAATAATTTTAGCCAATTTTATAGGGTTTCAGAGAAATTGTTGAGATTTCATGACCTTTCAGAAGATTTTATAGACTTTTAAAAATTTAATATTTATTTGCTCGAAGTGTTTCGTCGTCCCGACATTCGGAATCAATAGTCAAGTATTTCTCATCAGTTTAGCTAGTCGTCCCAAATTTTCGAGACGACTAGTCCATCCTCTTTTCCACCGACCCCAATTTTTCTTAAAATAGACAAATATTTATTTGTATTGTTTTATAGGATTTTTGGCCTGTGAACCATGAGCAGCAATTTTCTAAAGTGCTGAATTAATTAAAAATACATATTTTTTACTTATTTAGTCCTTTTAAATGCAGTGCAGATTAGTAATTGAAATATAATCTCTCAATATTCCACGTTTGACTCTTATCTAGCTTCTTTAGCCTTCTGGCGAATAAATATTTTGTAATTATATTCCGTAACGGCTTTTAAGACAAAAAGAAAAAAAAGTGTAATGTATTCAAGTAATTTTAGACGACCTCTTTTTACTTTCGTTGTTGTAACCTGAACTGGTAGACAAAAGGGAAACAGGGAAAAAGTATTGAATGCCAGGGGTGCTTTAAAAACTCGTGTATTGGATTCAAGTCGAGCATGCATTGAAAAAAATCGAGCATTCTGTGAAAGCACGAACAACTAATTTCAATTTTACGAATTGGGTCGGAATACGCTCATTCGGAATCGGTAGAAATGGGTAATTTAAAAGGAATGTCTAACCAGAAGTCGGAAAACGTTAGTAACTAATACCGTCCTGATAGGTCGATTTTATGTCCCGCATAGTCGTATTCGTACTCTTAGGAAAATATTACAAAATTCTCTTCTCTCAGAGATTATTATGCTTGATTTAATGATGCGGAACGAATTCAAAATATTATTTCTCTCATTTCATTCATTAACAATTATTAAAATGTAGAATAATTTTCAACCGTATTCATAGACTAAAATAAGGCGCAAAAATATCAGGATGGGTTAAAAAAACAGAATTATAAAAATTAAAATTTGGGCATTTGTAGAGAAGTAGTGTATTAGACCTCTGAAAAAGTATAATAAATTTGCCTAGGCTGATGAACGCCTTCAACTTGCGCGTTTATAAAATGTGCTGTAAATAACTCTTATTTGCATAATTTAATTTTTTGGGTACGAAAATTTGTTATGTTTTGAAGGTCTTAAAGTCTCTCCAAATTTGTACAGATTTTTAATCAGAGTTTTCTGAGTGGTGGCTTTTTTACTGGTAAAACAGTAAGAGAAAAAAATAGTATGGGTGTAGAAACTCAGAAATGTAAATACAGTGAATACAAAAAACAGAGTTTTATTTTTTTCAAAATTATCTTCTGCTTGTTGAGTTAAACAAATATTTTCTTCCTCCGAGGACTTTTTAAAGGCTGATTTTCATGGGACGACTTTCGATTTTATATAATGTACACATGTTTCCTGGATGAAATTTGCTTAATTTTCCATCTCAGCTTCATGTAACTTTTTAGGGCTTTTATTAAAGCAATATGGTATTTATTTATAATTTTCTAAAAAATGTTCCCAGTAACTCATACTAATATGTTCAAGCTAAGGGAGAAGGTGTCATGTCCACTGATAGAAAAAACTTCAACCAAATTAGCTGAAGTTTTATTTAACTAGCACAGTGGAATGAAATTTCAACCGATCGTTCATTTTAGAAAAACTGAGTTTTGTGTTTTTTTTAATTATCATTTTTTAAGCTGACCCTGAGAGATATTTATAACATTCGAGAGGCTTTTACTGATTATAGTACTAGGGACAAAATCTATAAGTCTATGTGAACAAAAAAAAAACAAGAATATAGCCTCTTTTATGAAAAAGTTTTCTATTTCCTAACTTATTTTTACATTAAGTGACACATCGAGTTGAAAATTATAGATAATAAATAAGAAGCACTAAGAAAGGTGGGTCTGGTGCTGAATTTCAATAATTATGAAAAAACAAAAAAAAAGTTATTTAAAAAAAAAAAACTTTTTTCATAGTTACTAAAATTTAGGACCAAAACCACCTTTCTAAGTGCTTCTTATTTATTACCCCCAATATTCAACACGATGTAGCGCTTCGTATGTAAATAAGTTAGGAAATAAAAAAAGTGCCAGTAAGGTAGGAAGCTGGTCACAACCTGAAGAAACAAAAAAAGGGAAGTAACAAGTTTTGAAAATAACAATTTTTGTATTTCTTGATATTACTCTTTTTTGTATTTTTTTTACCAGTAGAAAGCAAGGGCAGATATTTGTCCTGGAAACCCCTGGAGATTATCGAAAATTATCTATACCACAAAAAAACTTTAAAACCTTGGAAATTAATTGGACTGATCTCAGAACCTCGATTTGTTAGCAAGAACTTATTTTAAAGAAATTCATGTTGTAATCTCTAAACAAATCGGATATCAGAAAAGTGATTTCTTAGAATTACGTAAGGCAATCAAAAATTGTCTGCAATTTTGTACATTTGTTTACTCTACGGGGAATATGAGTGTTCCTATAAGATTTCCGTTATCTTATTCATTCTTTCTAGTACTAATTAGTATACATTTTTAGAGCAGTAGGAACACATCTAATTAAAAAATATAGGCTGCCCTGCAAAAATTTGGACTCACTTAGAAAAATCGTTTTTTTTTGTATTTATCGCTTAAATTATCGTTCTCAGACATTTTTTTTACCTCAAATCAATTTTTGCTCAATGCATCGATACTTCAAAATGCGCGCCAATAACTTAGAAACCCCATCTTCCATCGATTGACTGTACAATAACCTCAAATTTCGTCACTCTAAAACTTGAAAGACAGTTACTTATTGCAAAATATTTTCATCAATATTGCCACTTCAAAATTGTATCTATAGTCTTAAAAATGGAAATAGCAATGCAAATACCAACAGAAAAACGTGCTCAGATAGTAATTTTAAGTGAAACCGGCCATTCGCAGCGAAAAATTACACAAATACTGGGAGTTTCACAGAAAGGAGTCCGTACAACATTGGCGAGATTTGCTGAAACCAAATCGGTTTCCGACAGGAAACGCTCAGGCCGACCCAGAACGACGATATAAAGTGATGATAGACCTATACAAGTGTTAAGTAAGCGGTCCAGACTCAAAACAGTGCCAGATATCAGAGCCGAGATCAATCAAACGCTACCGAAGCCGATCTCCGATACAACGCTCACACGTCGGTTGCATGATGTCGGTTTGTATGGACGGATCGCAGCCAAAAAACCATTGTTGCGATCAGTAAACGTCCATAAACACAAATTGGTGTATGGAAGAATGGAAACAGGTGTTATGGACCGATGAGTTCAGTTTTGAAATTTTCGGTAGCAAACGGCGAATGTACTGCAGCAGAAAATCTGATGAACTGCATGCACCTCAGTGTGTAAAGCCAACAGTTAAGTTTGGCGGTCGTAGTGTGATAGTAGCGTAACGCTATACCCCCCCCCCCCTATTTGAAAAATCATTCTTCAAATCACATGATCTCAAAGATCTTCAAATGCGCTCATATGCGCCATAGAGAAAACATTTTGCGCCACATTGATAACCGAGTTATTAGCGATCGAAATGGGGGGAGGGGCTGACGTCATTTTTCTAAACTAAGAACATTTTTCCAACTTCATCATACATTACTTTCATAACTTCAAATGCGCTCAAATGCGCCACCACTAAAAAATTTTGCGCTAGCTAATTAAAAAATATATTAAATTTGGGGAGGGGAGTGTAACGCTGATGTTTAATCCTCAACAGTGATGTGCAATATAAAGTTGAAATTTTACGAAGCTATGACCACCACCCGATGATATCTCCAAATAAAATAAATTTCAGCATACAAATTTTTCATCCCCGTCATTACCACTGGTTACGATTCACTATCCGACATCTCTAAATAAATTAAATTGCAGTATAAAAATATAAAATTGTCTCTTCGTATAGGATTTCAAATGCGCTCACATGCGCCACTCTCAAAATTGACAAAAACCCATAATAAACCCCCTCATTACCACTTGCTACGATCCACTATTCAATAATGTCTCCAAATAAATTAAATTGCAGTATAGAAATTTATTATTGTCTCTTCGTATAGAATTTAAAATGCGCTTATATGCGCCACTTTCGAAATTGACAAAAAAACATAATCAACCCCCTCATTAGTACTTATTACGATCCACTGTCCTATTATATCTCCAAATAACTTTAATTCCAGTATAAAAATTCACAATGATTTCTTCGGATAGGATTTCAAATGCGCTCATATGCGCCACTTTTAATTTGACAAAAAACCATAATCAACCCCCTCATTTTTAATTGTTATCGATCCACCACCCGATGATATCTCCAAATAATTTTAATTGCAAAATAAAAATGTATAATGATCTCTTCGTATAGGATTTCAAATGCGCTTATATGCGCCACTTTTAAAATTGACAAAAAACCATAATGAAACCTCTCATTACCAATTGTTACGACTCACTATCCGATGATATCTCCAAATAAATTAAATTGCTTTATAAAAATATAAAATTGTATCTTCTGATAGGATTTGCAATGCGCTCATATGCGCCACTTTTAAAATTGACAAAAAACCATAATCAACCCCCGGATTTTCATTTGTTATCGATCCACCACCCGATAATATCTCCAAATAGCGTAAATTGCAAAATGAAAATGTTTAATGATCTCTTCGTATAGGATTTCAAATGCGCTTATATGCGCCACTTTCAAAATTGACAAAAAATCATAATCAACACTCTCATTACCAATTGTTACGAGTCACTATCCGATTATGTCTCCAAATAAATTAAATTGCATTATAAAAATGTAGAATTATCTCTTCGGATAGGAATTCAAATGCGCTTATATGTGCCACCTTAAAAATTGAAGAAAAAACTTTAATCAACCTCAATATTACAACGTATCATCTATCTACCCCACGCTGTTAACACCAAAGAACATTAATTGCTGTATAACCCCTCAATTTAAGGTGTAGAGGATTTTCATTTTAGGAGTATTCACAATGTATTAAATATGTTAAACACTAGCAGATTCCCATCTCATGTAATAACCACGCTAGATTCACTCGCGCAGCAACTTCATGCTTATTGGAAATCTCCTATTTTCTCAATACGGTTAACAATTCACTATTTTTAAATCAGGGACAACATACTCCCCAGTGATTGTTTATCATTTGATTTTTATAAAATGTTATACAGCAATTAATCTTCTTCGGTGTTAACAGCTTGGGGTAGATAGATGATACGTTGTAATACTGAGGTTGATTCAAGTTTTTTCTTCAATTTTTAAAGTAGCACATATAAGTGCATTTGAATTCCTATCCGAAGAGATAATTCTAAATTTTTATACTGCAGTTTAATTTATTTAGATATATCATCGGATAGTGACTCGTAACAATTGGTAATAGGAGGGTTGATTATGGTTTTTTGTTAGCTTTGAAAGTGGCGCATATAAGCGCATTTGAAATCCTAGACGAAGAGATCATTATAAACTTTTATTCTGCAATTAAAGTTATTTGGAGATATCATCAGATGGTGGATCAATAACAACTGAAAATGAGGAGGTTGATTATAAGTTTTTGTCAATTTTGATAGTGGCGCACATTAACGCATTTGAAATCCTAGACGAAGAGATCATTATAAATTTGTTTACTGCAATTTAAGTTATTTGGAGACATCATTGAATAGTGGATCGTAGCTAGTGGTAGTGAGGGAATTGATTATGGTTTCATGTAAATTTTGAAAATGGCGCATATGAGCGCATTTAAAATACTATCCGAAGAGACAATTTTATATTTTTATACTGCAATTTAATTTATTTGGAGATATCAGATAGTGGATCGTAGCAAGTGGCAATGAGGGGGATGTTTATGAATTTTTGTCAATTTCAAAAGTGGCACATGTGAGCGCATTTGAAATCTTATCCGAAGAGATCATTATGAATTTTTATACTGCAATTTAAGTTATTTGGAGACATCATCGAAAAGTGGATCGTAACAAGTAGTAGTGAGGGGTTTGATTGTGGGTTTTTTGTCAGTTTCGAAAGTGGCGCATATGAGCGCATTTGAAATCCTATCAGAAGAGACAATTTTATATTTTTATACTGCAATATAATTTATTTGAAGATATCGGATAGTGGATCGTAGCAAGTGGCAATGAGGGGGATGATTATGGTCTTTTGTCAATTTTGAGAGTGGCGCATACGAGCGCATTTGAAATCCTAAACGTAGAGACAATTATATATATTTATAGTGCAATTTAATTTATTTGGAGATATCGTATAGTTAATCGTAACAAGTGGTAATGAGGGGCTGATAAATTTGTATATTGCAATTTAATTTATTTGGAGATATCATCGGATAGTGACTCGTAGCAATTGGTAATGACAGGTTTGATCATGATTTTTTGTTAATTTTGAAGGTGGCGCATTTGAAAGCATAGGAAATCCTACACGAAGAGATCATTAAACATTATTATTTTGCAATTAAAGTTATTTGATGATATTATCGAGTTGTGAATCGATAACAATTGAAAATGAGTGGGTTGTTTATAATTTTTTGTCAATTGTGAAAGTGACGCATATGAGCACATTTGAAATTCTGTCTGAATAGATCATTATAAATTTTTATATTGCAATTTAGGTTATGTGGAAATATCATCGGGTAGTTTATCGGTAGCAATTTTCGAAATTAAAAAAAAAAAATTATGGCGCATATGAGCGCATATAAAGTTAAACGAATTCATGGCCTCAAGTTTATATTGCACATCACTGTTGAGGATTTAACACCTGCGTTACACTCCTCCGCCCCTCTAAATTTGATATCTTTGCTAATTAGCTAGCGCAAATTTTTTTAGTGCTAGCGCATTTGAGCGCATTTGAAGTTATGAAAGATAGGTATGATGAATTTGGAAAAATGTTATTAGTTTAGAAAAATTACGCCAGTCCCCCCCCCCCCCCATTTCGATCACTTATAACTCGGTTATCAATGTTATCTACGGTCTTGTGGGCACCAAAATTTTAATTGGTGGCACATTTGAGCGCATTGGGGGCGCAATTCAGTTAGCTGTAGACAACTCCAAAATTAAAAGTGGGGGGGGGGGCTGGTGTAACTGACCTGTATCTGGCACCGATTTGATAGGAGAGCGGTTTTTATTTCAGCAAAATAACCACCCTAAACATACATCAAAACTTTGTATAGACTATTTAAGATCGAAAGAAGCTTGCGACCAGAAAGAATTCTAAAATTGGTGGAAAGAATGCCCAGAATTTGTAATGCAATCATCACATCGAAAGGCAGTGTATAATTACAAATTAATATAATTATATTGCAAGGCCCCAGACGGAAAAATTATACATGGTCATAAGTATTATATAATAAGGAAATATATTCCATTTCTGATCATTTACATATTACCTAAGCACTTTCATTACTTTCACGAATTACTATTTGGCATGAATTGGTATTCAGGCTAATTTTTATTCGGCTAAATGAATCTCGTCCAAATAAACATTAGGAAAAATAGAGCTTCGAATTTCTTTTAATCAAGAAGTGAATTTCTTTAAATCTACTTTTTAGATATAAAGACACATTTCTCTGTTCTACTTTTTTTGTTAACAATATAATGTGGTTTCTTCTATTCAAAATACATTGGTTAATTAATTTACCTTATTATTACGTTATTCAACCCAAATAAATGTTTCTGTAACTTCCTCTTTTATTGTAAAAGCATATTTGTCTTTCACAAACAAATTTCTTTGTCATTTAAAAATTTCAATTACACAGAGCCATGCAATTTCTCCAAATTATCCTTTAATGTATCAAAGTCAGCGGGAATTTATTGCAAATTTCTTATAAAAGTTTCTAAAGTCATGAAGGATGTTTCACGACTTTTGATCCTGATTTTCGAAGATATTTGCAGTGATGTAATCTAAGACTAATCGCTGGCCTAAGTCCGGTCTTTGGCTGCCTGGCTACCTAGACCTCCAACTTGTTAGATTTATACAGAATGTCTCACACACTTATATACCTACCCGTATACGCACCTGTGGTGCCTAGTTTCTATTTCCTCTCACGTCTCACCAGGATTTTTATTATGTCCTGCAAACGTGTAGCAGTTATATACGAATCCTGCATTCTTGTGCAAGACGAGATTGTAATATTTTTCTTTTTTATAGTGCTTTTAAAACTATATTTCTTTTGTTTGGCAAGAAGCTGGTGTTTTACCTTTTATACTCCGTTTTTATTTGAGAAGAGAAATTGTTTTCATTTTTATAATTGGATAAAAGTATATTCAATATTTTTCACTATTTAAAACTAAATATGTTTTTTTATTTAAAATTTTGTCCATCTTTATAAACTCTTTTTATTATTGAAACCTCATACTTTCCTTTCACACTTTAGAGCATTGCTCTCAATTTTATAAACAGTTCGTCGCTCCCATTCACTGAATTATTTTTGCATAATTTATTTCAATTCAAGAGTTCCCGATTTGAAGGCATTGTATTTAGGAAATCTTAAAATAGACAACTTCAAACATGTGATAATGCTATAGCAATTATTCCAGCTTTTTCTCTTAATGCTTTTGTTCAAATATAAAAATACAGAAGTATATTATTAAATTTCCAAAGATAGAAGAGAGTTAGTATCAAATTAGGTTTTTGAAGACTTCGAGAACTTAGTTATCGTATCGCAAAGGGAATTATTGGCTTTCTGGCGATTTTTATGTTTTGTAGCATCAACGTCGAAGGTGGCTGCCGAATTCGCCACATGTTACGTGCGAGGGCTTTAGAAAAGTTCGTGAGCTTTCGGACGAGCACGTTTCACTCTAATTACCTGATGCACACCCGGCTACGTCAAGAAGCAAGGATTAATGGTAATTACTCCCTTGATTTCGAGGACCTTCGGGAACTGCCAGTCTGAACTTCACAGTCTTCTAGTGAACTGCTATGAAAACACCTGCGCCAAACAAGCTTTAAAAATCACGCCAACTTTTCCGCTGATGACACCTGAGCATTATTTCTGAAGTAGTTTGCATCTCTGAGTGACAGACTTGACATGAAATGGTATTCCATTTTGTATTCAAATGTATAATTTCTAAATATAAAAATAGAGTGGTAATTCAATCGACTGTTTTAGTCATTTTAATTCGAATCGGAATACGAGTAGCTAGACAGACACTGAAGGTCAGACGAGTGCTAGATGTGTCTAGACTTTCAACTAGACTCAAGCCAAGCTAGACTATCGAAGAATGTAGACCTATCACAGGTGGCGAATACATTAGAATGGGTTAGGCAACCTAACTGGCCTTGAAACCAGTTTTGAAGTTCAACACTCTCGGCTTCAAATGGAATTAGAAACACATCCACCGTCTGGAAATTTTTACTTTCGTTAAATCAACACAACAAGAATTCAAATGAGTATCTATTTTATTATAATGCAGAACTTAATTTTATGACAGCGGCCAGTTTGAGGTGACGATAAAAATACGTAACAATAAATATATATTCAACAATCCGAAAGGACTTTCGTAACCTTAATCGTGACAGCGGTGGGATGGTCTCAACTGCATAAGTGCATCCCACCGTTGCTGCCATTAACCTTACGCCACAATCACTTATCACCTATTCTGGAAAATAATGCGAAAAATTAATTCCTCTTATTCATAAAGTATTATATTTGCAGTGGGATGTTTAGGAAGGTGTGAGATCATTTTTGCGTGAAATTCTTTCAATATTTAACTCAAAAGTCAGTTGTGCTCCTACCGGTATCCTGAACTTCGTATTTTAGGATAATTGAGTCGTGAGTTTCTCGAGACTTTTAATCAATTGCCATTGCACAAGGGACGTGATGCTGAACGCTGTGACCAGGCTCCTTGGTCCAGTCGAACAAAGACAGAAAATATCTTTTTTGACCTATACCTGCACGCACAGCAAAGGCTAGTGACCCTGACACAGAGGGCGTTGCTCCCACCGTCCTTTCCTCCTTTCTTTCTCCGTTCGATCACTCCTGCTGCTCTTCTGAATGTTCCGCAGAAATTGCCAAAATCGAGGTCCTTAGTCAATGGAATAAAATTACATGAATTCTAAATATAACTTGTTGCTTTAACTAGGAATTTAAGGGGTTTTATATTTAGCTCTTCATTTCAGACCGCGGTGTATTAAAATTGCTACAATACAAACCCGTTTTATGTAATAAGATAAGAGTCGAACATTTGAGTGAAATACTACATTCATATTATTCACGTAATTCAATATTGGATAGAATTTAATTTTTCGAAAAAGTAACTGCTTAACCTGCATGTCAGGTTCAAAATCAAATTTGGTACATTTCAAATTACTCACTTTCTTAAATTTTCTAAATTTGAGTACAAGTTTCTAACTTACCTCTCTTCGGACGTTGTAATTGACTACTCAGTAAGAAATTCTACAATAGAGAAAATAAACTGTTTCAGTCACGTTTTAAGTTAGTTCATTATTATCAAGGTTAATAAACCGTCGTTTCGACACTGTCTAAATATTTACATAAAACATTATGCAGTCTTATATCGAAGTAAAACCCCCTTTTTATATAAGAAGCTCACAAAATTAAAAAACGTTGCTGCTTTTTTAGAGGACTTTTTGACAAATTTATATTTTGACATACATGTGAAGTATTAGATACGAAGGACGACATTTTAAGAATTCTCATCACGTTAATTTAACATATAATATACATTAATGGTAAACATTGATGTGTATTATTTATGATTGTCAATCGCCCAAACTTTTCTTTTAAAAGTGTCACTTTCTCGATGTAGTAGCTTAAAGTTGATAAAATTAAAATAAAAATTAAATGCTCACTTCTGTACGTTTTCAATTATCAATTGTTTTATTTTTAAAGATTTCATTTAAAATTGTTTCTTCATGAAAGCTAATAATTTTTAATTGTAGAGATACAATAGATTTAAAATTGAAAGGACCCTGTACCAAATGTACAGTAAATTCTTTTTTGTGAAAAATTCTAATAAAAATTTTTTTGTATTTTTGAGTCTGCAGAGCAAAAATTCAAAAGAAAAAACTAAGAAAAATGTACAGTTTTTCGACAAACGCTTGTTAAAGTTTCAATGTTGACATGTATTCTTATAGAAAAATGCTTATTTTAGTGAAATATTTTTTTTAAAGCCCTTTCATAGATTTGACTGAAAGTTTTAGATTTTGTCAATCAGACTTTCTGAAATAAAAAGTTCATACCCAACAACCAGAAAAATGAATTATTTATGTACATATCACATGTTTGTGGGGTGTTTTCATACCTTAATCATCTTAGTATAGAAATCATTATTTTTTAGTAACTTAAATCACTAGACATTTTTTATCCAACTGCTACGGTTTGAAGTCACTTTCAAATAAGTAGAAGAAGCGTGCATAGCAAATATTTATAAAATTCTTGTTCACAAAGGAAGCAATATGAAGAAACTGTAAGTGAAGATATAAGTAGAGTCTACTTAGTTTTAAATTAAATAATATTAATGTTATTAGTTATTATAATAGTTATTTTTATTTTTTTATAATAGTTGTATTATAATAATAGTTGGAACAGTTTGGTTCAAGCTCGCCATAAAGATAGTGTACATGTTTAAGGGATGTTAAAACATCCCTTTAAATTAATTCCAAGACATATTCTTAGTATGCACGCCTCCTCCACTTATTTGAAAGTGATTTGAAAACGTAGAAGTTTGAGAACAAATCTCTAGTGTTTTTAAGTACAAAAAAAGCGATGATTTATATATTTTGATGTTTAAGGTATAAAAATACTCCCAAAACTGCAGTATACTCAAAAAATAATTAAACTTTCTACATACAAAAAGCCATTTACTGTACATTTTAGTGCGAGATCTTTGGTACATTTGAAATTGTTCTATTTTTATGTTCCAGATCACACCGAAAAAACAAAGTGTGAATGAAACACCAATTTCAGTGCACCATATACCTTCAACAAAAATTATCCTTGCGTTTTGAATGCTACACAGTCATGTAGAATACCGAATCTCGATAATTTGAGGTACGAAGTGCCGGTCACGTGCGGTACGGAGTGTCCGCTTCTCGGGGTACAAAATGAAAAACGTCATTCGACGCATAGTCATCTTGTTCTTGACTTCTTAAAATAATTTTTAAGATCTGAAATAGCCATGTCTAAATGCATTGTTTATTATTTTGACAGCTCCGATGATTGTACATTTTAGCAGGTGCTTCGTTTGCACTTTGTAAAATTGAGCAGAGGTGAAGACCTAGTTCATTCCTACGATTTTCCAGATAATTCAAAGATCCAGATAAGAGAGAAGGTGGCTTGGCTCGCTCGTCGCATAGGGCGTGAAAAAAAATCTCAGTTGCGATTGATTAATTGAAAGAGTTAATGTGTGTGACAATATTGTTATATACTATAACAGAAATCATACCCATAACAGAAAAAAAAATTTTAAATTAATTTTCTAACAAGCCTAAGTGGAAGGCAAAATGTTAATTTAATAAAAAGTTCATCGTTTTTTGGCTAATTTTAATGTCAATATAGTATTCTTCAAAATTTCTCAGATGATTTCAGAATTATTTCCCCAGACCCTATTCTAAGTTCGAACCTGGTGCAACAAAATCACAAAATTTCAAATAATAATTGTTCTTACCACATAATATAAAAAATTTCAAAGTAAGTAGGGTAAGAGCAACAATTCTTGGCATCCCCTCCCCCATTTCTGAAACTATTCTCTGGTTTTGTAGATAAAACAGTTTTTTTACCATGTTTTGCTGCCAAATTGAAATTATTCTTTCAAACTTTTGAGAAAAGAAAATATTTGAATTTTGAACACTTAAAATCAGGAAGTCTCATTTAAAAACATTTTAATTTAAAAAATGCCCATTTTCAATTGTTCCATATTTGAAACCTTATCATGTTTTTTATCAGCAAATCAATATCAATAGATGCTTAAAATAAATATTTAAAAACAAATAGGAAAAAGAACCTATGTGATTGTAGGAATAATTCTGAAGACATTTCCGAGTAATTTCTTAAATGTTGTACACATTTCAAGAATTAATATTGCATCATGAATAATACATATCGTACTCTCGCGTCAGTGAATATTTCAATGTCGCATCGCTGATTTTTATTATGTAATTCGACAGCGGCAGTTTACGCAAGCCTGCGATATTCCGGAAGGCGCAGTTCCGTTATTTCATCGTTTGTGTTAATTAAATATTTGTGTGGTTTCATCTCCGGATAACAAAGCTCTTAATCAGGACGTAAATGGATATTGCACCAAAGAGGAATTAAAATCGCTAATTAGCAATCGCTCCAGCCATTACTCAATTAGTCAATAATCATGTTGCAAGTTCCAATGTTCTTCGAATAATAAAACCTGGAATCAAGCATTGCCTAATACAATTAGTAGAACATTAAAATTGTCATATATATGAATACAACTATCCTTAGTAATA
>NC_046662.1:91841628-91843474 GCF_010883055.1 Belonocnema kinseyi
ATATCTTGAGAATAATTTGTATTCGAAAAATATGTAAGTTCTGGGTTTTTTTTTAAGTTGCTCTAATGATCTTCTGGGTCCACCACTTTGGATCTAACACTGCCCACTAAAGAAGTTCACGTAGGTGAGTTTCGCGGGTGTTCCATATTCCGGGCCTTTCACTTTGGTATAATCCAAGCGAGCGCGGCCTAGGCTTTCCTCAACAAAGATCCTATTGGAGGAGATCATGTTCCAATGGCTTAAAAATAGGTAAGTATAGACTACCTTCGTCCATCTCGAGGATTACGTAACAAAAAAGGTAATCCTTTTTTTCCCAGCACAACGCAAAATTGGAAAACGACCTTGAATATAATAAGAAATTATTAGGGTCGAGTTTAGGGTACAAATTTATAACAAAGAGAAAATCTGATTTTTTCAAAATTCTAAATCTGCCGAGAAAAATTCTCTTTGAGTTAACTTCTGATGGAAATAAAAAAGAATTTTAAATTCAAAGGAGTATAAAATCTACTGACATTTGACCTATATAAATTCAACAAAGGTATAAAAACTCAGAAGAAATAGGGACGTTATTTCCTCTTTCTTTTATTTTAAATTTCCGAATTTCAAAAAGCTCATTAAATTACACAGGCACACAAAAAGATAAAAGTGGCATGAGCATTCAATTATACTGCCGTGCCTTTATAGGTTTCTGGGGTTGCTGAATCCCAATTTAATGTCAGATTTGTTTTATCACGTCAGGTGTTTGCCAAAATGGGCCTTTTTCACCATTTTTAAAAAAACAATGCAGGGTCGAACGACAAATAAACGTTTATTCTACGTTTTCCGCGTTGAATTTTCGACAAATAGGATGACTGTATCGAAGTAGTTGAAATTTAACAAAATAACTCATTTTCATCAAGATAATTACATTTTTAAAGAAATAAAAAAACTTCTAACCTAATATGATGAATTTTCACAAAATAAGATTAATTCTCTACCAGGAAATACTAAGGAAATTCTAAATATTAAAGAATATTTGATTTGTATACCCCTGAGGATGAACGTTCTACAATAAAGTTAATTTTCAAGCATGAAAGATTAATTTTCCCCAAAATATTTGAATTTTATGATGAAAACATAAGTTTTCAACCAAAAATAATATATACCAATTTTCAGTAATTTTCTAACAATTGAATTTAACTAGAAAAGACGAATATTTTTCAAAATACTTACTTCGTCAACCATAAGAAATCAATTTTCAAGCAAGAAAATGAGCTTTTCTATCAAAAAAGAGAATTTTTTTTTTGATGTTAAAAAGTTGAATGTATTAAAAACTTTTTGACTTGTATGTCCGTAAAAACGAATTTTCGACTAAAAAGTTAATTTTTAATAAAGAAGGATGAATTTTCCACAAAAGAAGATTATTTTTCTATCAAAAAAAGACCAGTTTTCAACAAAAGAATGGTTTCTTCAAGTTGAAAAATCAAATTTATCGAATAAAACTTAGCATTTATACCATTACGATGAACTTCCTACCAGAAAGTTAATTTTTAATCAAGACAGGTAAATTTCTACCTAAATAGTTGAAGTTTTAGCTAAAAAAACAGAAGTTTTCAACAGAGAATGGAATATATCAATTTTTCAGTTGAAAAGTTATTTTTCAACGACAAACAAATAAATGTCTATCAATTGAATTCACCTAGCAAAGGCAAATGTTTTGCAAAATAAAAAAAAACATGAAGTTTTAAACTAGGTAAATAAGTTTCTCTACTTGGTGGGTACCTATCACCACTACGTAGCGCGTCCTCAGGTTGCGGATAGAGGAAAGGCCCCTGAGGTTAAACACCCCTGAGGTTAACTGCGAATA
>NC_046662.1:91843574-91847330 GCF_010883055.1 Belonocnema kinseyi
GAGTGGATGGATGATGCACAGGATAGAGACGCGTGGCGGTCTCGGGTAGATGAGGCAATGAACTTTCGAGTTCCAAATGCTGATAAATAATAATAATAAAAATAAGTTTCTACCAAAAAGAAAAATTCTCAACAAATTAAAGAAATTTTTAAACAATTAGTCAAATCTTCGACTAAAATAGATAAGTTTTCGAATAAATAATTTAATTTTTAAATAAAAAAGGCATTTTGGAGAAAAAATGGAATAGTTCACAAAAGTTCAACATTCAACTAAAGAGATTAGTTTTTAATTAACCGAAAAAGAAATAAATCCGCAACGACATAGTTAAATTGTCAGCTAAGGAGATAAATCGTCAACCAACAAAATATTTTTAAAGTGGTTCAAGTTTCAACCAAGTAGCAGTTTTAACAAAAGAATTAACTTTTTACCAAATAGTACAATTTTTAACCAAGCCAGATGAATTCTTAATCATAAATATAATAGTAGACTTTTTAAACAAAGAGAACTAATTTATAAGAAAATTAGTGGGATTTATTTATTGGGAATTATTATTTCAGTTAACATTAAAACGAAAATACGAAAGACCCTACGACATTTTTTAATGACAGGAATGAAATCACAATTCTTTAAGAAAACGGCAAAGGGGATAATTGAGGAATGTTTGTGAAGTCTTAGATATTAAAGTGATTTTAAAATCTTTTAAGTTATTATATAATAGTATTGTTTCAGGGAAAGCTCTTGCAAAATTTGAAAACTTTGCTAAAATTCATGAGGAAAGGTACAACCTCCCTTCTGTTAACAATCGTAGTTTTGGACTTGACCTCTTACCCATTAAATTAGTAATGTAATTTATGGGCGGACCCTTTACACTCGGAGAGCGGGTTTTGTTCTAAAAAATGGACGAAATGGCTAATGTTCTCAAAAGTATAACGTTGTAGAGCAAATCTGACACCGGGTTCAGATTCAATGACCCCAAAAACATACGTTTAGCATTCTGGTTCAGTGGCCATGCCACCGTTGTTTTGTGCGCCTGTGTTAGCTTTCAAAAATTTTACAGGCAGAGATGAAATTAGAGAAAAAGTGTATAAGAATTCGTAAGGAGGAAAGATGCTGCTATCAGAATTTTAGTAACCAAAAAAATTCTTCCTCGAATTCTTCATTCATCTTTATTTTTCCATATCTTTTGTCTAATACTATGATTAACCTACCAAAATGACTCACTGGAAAAAAAATTTAAAAAGGCATGTGGCTATGACGATGGGCAGAAGTTTCTCAGCAGCAGTGCGCGGACTGCAACTGTTTTGAAGAGGCAATGTCCGAGGTCTATGAACTGCGACGGACGACTTGCATTAGATTCAAGGCCGAATTAGAGCGTACAAACAGAGACAAGCGACGCCAAGCTCTGACCGTCTGCAACCTCTTCGCGTAATCACACTAACCCACGCCTAGTCGAGTGCTTTTTTATTTAAAACCCCATTTCTATGTGCAGCCAGTGCACTGTAGACGATCGATGCGAACTTGGTTCCCTGATAAACAAACGTTACTCGGAAGTCCTGCGAAACTGCTGAGGTCACTGCATATTTTATTTCGAGATTCGTTTCAATAATCAAACCAATTCCTAAAAAAAATTCACCAAACTAAGAACACTTCCAGAATTTCAAAATTAGCTGCACTTTCACTTCTGAAAACTGGATTCATTACCATTTTTCCACGGTAAATTTCACAAAATTACCCTCTAAATATTTGTTTTATCTCTTTAAAAAGGTATTTTAAGAGGTAAACTTAAACCCTCTTCGATAGGTGAATGGCGTTCTAAAAGGATACAAATGCCATTTCTAAGATCTTCAGGAAAGATAAAAAACGTTTTTAAAAATTGAATTTATCGAATCCATTTGTAATCAGGCGGGAAGTGCAATTCCACTTTTCTTTCATGACTCTGGTGAGGTCAGAGGTTCCTTGTTCTTTTCAAAATCTGGTTTTCTGAAAAATCCCAACTTTTTGTTTCAACTTTTTCCTTCAATGGGACTCTAATAAGGAAGAAATATTGAAAGTTTCACGTGGGACAAGCCAGTTTATAACACATAAGTCAACTCATTCTTAGAACGTTCATAACAAATACTTCTTACTCTTACTTAATACTTATGGTATCTAATATCGTTCGCGGGAAATTTAAAATAAAAATAAAATTCTTCGGAAAAGATGCCTCGTGGCACAAAATAAAATAAAATATTTGATGAAATAAAGCAAGCCCGATTTTCTTTTAAATTTGACTACTTTTAAATCTTTAAAAAGTTAAAAAAATGTCTAATTTGATGGGCTAATTAATAGATAGTTTTCAGTTTAAAGAGCTCAACACTTGTGAAAATGTAAAATGTGACAATCTAAAAATTTGTTTGACTCATTACATTATAAAAAACTGATTTCGGAAAGGATGGTGTTTGGTTCCTTTTGCATTGGCACCCTTCACTTATCTTAATCCTTTGTTTTTATATTTATAAGATTTTTGAAAAAAAATTGATATTTTTATACAAACTATTAATTTTTTACGCCGAGGATTAAAATCGATCGAATTGCACTTATCGTTAATGGAAGTTGGAAATTTACCAGATAAAAAATATTTTTTCAACATTGCTTGTCGTTGTCAACATTTTATGGTTGGATTCTTGGTTTTATTTTCAGGAATCATGTAAATTAATGTTTCTGAACAATAATTTCCCAAGCTTTAGAATAATTTTAAGTTTCAAGTATTCTGAAAAAAGTCACTTCAATCTTCTTTCCGATTAAAAATTTTCTTTCCAAAATTTGTTCTCATAGTCGACATCTCCTATTTACGATTTAAAATAGATACCCACCCACAAAAATAGTTTCCGCAACAACAAGAATTTCTCATCTCTTCCTAACTTATAATTTTATCTGTCATGTTTTTAATTGCACGTTCTTATAACGCAGAGTTTACTTTTGTCAGATTTACTATGAGGAAGTAGCAAGGTGTGTTAAAGAACTTCGTGAAAAACTATCAGGATGCGAGTATCGCACAGTAATTTAGCTTGACCCTCAGGTCAAGAAATTATATATGTACACACGTTTATTTTACGGTATATATCGTTATACCTGCAAAAATTTCTGTTACGAATGTGCAATAATTCTGCAAATCGATCAGAGCACCTGAAAAAAGTTTTCGCTTTGTATAGCCTGTTATCCAGATTCCAGAGGAAATGGGATCGCGAAACAAGATAAGGGTCTATCCATAAACTATGTTACCAATGTTTACTTATTTTTTGCCCTCTCGTGCCATCACCTTCGAGGAGGACCGTTGTTTTGAAATGCTTCAAATGCTTAGTATTTTACGTCAAAATAAATTTAATTTTCAACAAAATGGTTAAACATTTAAACAAAAACAATTTTCTAGCAAAAAAGATGAATTTTGAACCTAAAAAGAAGAATTTTCAACAACTAGATTATTTTTACTCAAACATTTCAATTAGCAAGCCAAAAGAACAAACTTTTTTGAAGACAATTGGATTAAATATAAAAATTAATTCACAACCAAGAAAGATGAATTTGTAACTAACAAAGACTACTTTTTTACCGAATAAGATGAATTTTCAAACGAAAAAAAAACGAATTTTTAACATAACAGATGAATTCTTGATAAAAAAGATAATTTCAACGAAATAGTTGAACTTTTATCAGAATAATTAAACTTTTAACAAAGAAAATAAATTGTACGAAAAAGGAGAATAAATATAATATAAT
>NC_046662.1:91847430-91849682 GCF_010883055.1 Belonocnema kinseyi
TAAATAAATTAAAAATATGAAATATTCAAGTGATTCTCAAACTTATTATGTTATTATTGAACTGTATCGTTGGAGAATCATCTTTTGAAAAATTCGCATAAATTATTCAAATTTATTATTAATAAACGCAAGAAACGTTATAGAAGATCGCAACGTTACTTTCACCTATAAAGCTCACTTTCTACAATGTATTCCTCCCAAAATTACATACAATGTTGAAAATTACATACATACTCGAGGCATTTTAATCCTCACGCCACCGATTTCTTCGTAGAGAACAAACTGCTCCCTTGAGTTTTTCATCCTTAATATGAAATCTCTAAACGATATTGTCGATTTCGATTGTCACACTACTCGATTTTCATTGCTATATGCGTGAAACACGAGTTATGAATGGGTTAGACAGAGTTGGAAAAAATGGTCACGATTGCTCGTTCTTTGATAGCTACACGCGTGCGAAAGGGACACACGTGAGTCACCGTGAGTTAGACAGTAATAGAACGTTACACGCGTTGTCTCGAACTTAAATGATCCCAACGGAGCTGACTTGATCTGCGCTTGCTTGGATTGGAGTGACGTTCATTGGCTACGGTGCGCGTCTGTACTTGATTTTTAAATCTACGCGAACTAGAGCCAATGAGCGACGCACAGTTCAAGCATGCGCAAGTATTTTTGGATCACTGTTTGGAATAACAATCGAATCAAATTTCGAGGTCGATAATACCAATCAACGCTTCTCATTTACCAGTCCTTTCCACCCGTACCACTGCAATCGCAATACAGGGCATCTGCTTGTTATTTATGATCGAATTCTTATTTCAATTTAAGCCTCTCTGATTGTTATTTATTATCGTATTTTTATTTCAAGTTCGGAAACAAACATTTTAAAGCCTTCAAAACATTTGAATGACCTATCTGGACCATTAAATATATCTACCTGAGTGCCTGCGGAGAATTTCTCCGAGCTTCTGAGAGCCTTGAGAATCTTTAGAATATACTCCGAGATTTCTATCGATAGGTTCAGTATATTTTTAATTATAAGTTAATATTTAATCTATTATTTGTTATTAATATAAACATTAACATTAAGCAATATTTCTATGAAGCATGTTATTTGTTATTAAAGTCCATTTCTGGTGGAAAATGCGATAACAATTTTTGAAATTTTGAGGTTAGGAATTAATTCTAGAATGTACAAGCGAACTGCTGGTCGCAGAATCAGATAATTTTGGCCACTTTAATGTAAATCTTCCGTATACATCTACAAAACTCTGTCAAATATTATTTTTTGCTATGAAAGGTTACGAAAATGTACTCCAAAAACTTTAAGAAAGTTAAGCTTTTACCGAAATTTTTCTTACAAATTACACAAAGATTTCATTCAAATTTATAAAATATTTAGTGAAAAACAGAAACTATTTTAATGAGGATTAAAATAAAAATAGCTTTTTATGTTTTCATCTTACGCACTTTTCATAAATTTGTTTACTGCTAGCAGTTCGCTCTTGAATTGCAAAATGTAATATTAACCTCAAAATCTCAATAAGTTGCTACCGCATTTTTTATCAGCAATGAATAATACTTAATGTTTATATTGAATGCAAATAATAACTAAAACATTAACTTATGACTAAAAATACACCAATGTTACACTAACGTTACTCAATATCAGAAAAGTACCATTAAACTCCTTGCACTTGATCTTCACAACAAAACAGCTGTATGAAATGTATAGGCTTCCAATGTTTTATGTGCTTTTAAACAATAGTTTCAGAAATGTGGGATTTAATGAATTATGTTCAGGTTTATGGATGTATCGGGTCTTCATATTTACATTTCTAACGAAAAACACAAATTTTGAAACAAATAATTCCATTTTTTACTAAAAAAAATCAAGTTTCAATAAAAAATATCAAATTTTAAACAAAAATAGAATTATTCAGTTTTTAGTATATAAAATTTAATATTCAATAAAAAAAATAAAATTTTCAACAGGTTATTTAAAATTTTAACCAAAACAGGCGAATTTCACAGCAAATAGTAAAAGTTTTAACAAAAAAGATGAAATTTCAACCACAAAGATTAATTTTCTATTTAAAAAAATCTTTTTTAACAAATAATTGAATTTTCAACTAAATTAATTTTCAATCCAAGTACAATTGTGGGTCCGGATGCAATAAGGGCACATAAAATTTTTTCGTGCGAAAACGAAGTCCCCTGGAGGCTTTAGAAAAAATTTTCGAATTTTAATT
>NC_046662.1:91849782-91867607 GCF_010883055.1 Belonocnema kinseyi
TCCAGCGCTGACATTAACTAAAATCATCACTACTCCTAAACTATTAATTATTTTGATCTAAAACTTTTCAAAAAACTTTATCATAGTTTTCTCCGCATTTATATATAAAGTATTCAAAATAAGATAGAATTCGCTTAAATTCTGACAGGTTCTACGCATTATATAGCAGAATCTTTCGGCGAATAACATTTTTTGATAGTAAATTATGCAAGACGTTTTTTCTGATATAAGACCAAAAAAAAAATGGAGTTTGGACATCTATGTTAAAATAATAAAAAAACAAATTAATTCTTTAACCTTAAAATAATTTTTAACAAAAAAGATAAAGTTTCAATTAAAAATATCAAATTAAAAATAAAAATAGAATAATTCAGTTTTCAGTTTATAAACGTTAATATTCAATCCAAAAAATTAAATTTTCTACAGGTTATTAGAAATTTTAATTAAAACAGATGAACTAGACATCAAATAGTAAAGAAGTAATAGTAAAGTAATAGTAAAGAAGTAGTTTTATATTTCTAACAAAAAACATAAATTTTCAACAAAATATAAAAATTTTCAAACAAATAATTCCACTTTTAACTAAAAAAGATCAAGTTTCAATAAATAATATCAAATTTTAAAGAAAAATAAAATAATGCAGTTTTTAGTTTATAAAGGTTAATATTCAATCAAAAAATGAAATTTTCTAAAGATTGTTTCAAATTTTAACTAAAAAAGATGAATTCGACACCAAACAGTAGGCACAATGTTGGCCTATATCAAAGAATTTTATTAAATCTATGAAAAGTACGCAAGATCTTGTAAGTACGCAGTTTCACAATCGGAAGCAGTATTTTTTGTTTAATATCTTAGTTGTGAACTAATAAAAAATGAAAATCACTTATTTTTAAATTTAAATTTTGTTTAATTTTATTAAGAACTATTGATAAATCTTGCAGTAATCTTAAAATATTATTTTATTTTAAAGAAGTGCAATTGATGAGAAAACAATACCAATGTAATCGAAAAAGTTTTATCATCAATCAATATTTTTTGTTATTTTTCAGATGATCTATTTGTACGAAATTTATTCTTATAAATTGTAAGAAACCTTATACAGATGTAAATTGTTTTTAACTAAATTAATTTCCAATCCAAGAACAATATTATAAAAAGTATTTAGAATAAGATAGAATTCACTTAAAATCAAGCATTTCTATACATTATTTAGCAGAATCTCTCAGCGATAAAAATTATTTTATAGTCAATTATGCAAGACATTTTTTCCCATATAAAACAATAAAAAGTCGAATTTGGACATCTATGTTAAAAATAATATAAAACAGATTAATTTTTTAACCATAAAATTAATTCTCTACAAAAAACGATTAGTTTTTAACCAACAATGGTAAGATGAAAATTTTCCTTAAAGACATTAATACACAGGTGAAGTTTCAAACAAACAGATGAATTTTCAACCAAGAAGGTTAATTTTATTTAAAAAAAGACAATGTTTGAAACCAATAATTGATTTTTCAACGCAAAAATATGAATCTGTAATTCAAAATTTCAATTTTTTACCGCAAGTGGGAGAGTTAAATTTTTTATAAAAAGAGATATTTCGGGTTTCACTCGTGTAAAAAACTGCGAATTGTTTGCCGACGTTTCGTGAACATTGCAGTTCACATCTTCAGGGCTGACCTGAAACTGAGGTATGTTCTTAGGTATAATTTCTACGATGCCTGTGATTGGCCAGAGCGTCCCACCGTGGGAACTGGTCGAAATTGATTGGCCAATCGAGTCTTTTTTAAAAAATCCGGTAGAACGGAAAGCCAAATCAGATTGGTATTATATCCATTGTCCCTATTGATGTTATTAGGGTGTTTTAAGATTTCGATTGCTTCTCTATGTTTTCTAGGAAATTTGTTGTGTGTTTTTGCAATGACTATTGTTTCATCAAATAAAATGTTATGTCCTGTTTCGATATGATGTTCAGCTAGTGCTGATTACGTGAAATGATTTAGCCTGACTTTTCTTTCATGTTCCTTCATAGGTTGGCTCACCGCTCTCCCGGTTTCTCCAATATAGCTTTTGCCTCAAGAACAAGGGGTTTTATATACTCCTGGATAACTGAAGGGTGCCTTTTTATCTTTAGAGTTATTTAGTAGCTGTCTTATTTTCGCAGGTGGTTTAAATATGGTTTGGATGTTGTGTTTGTTGAGAATTCTTCCTATTTGTTCTGTGACACCTTGGATGTAGGGTAGGGTGGTGGTCATTTTTCTCTCTTTCTTTCGTAGGTTGTATTGACTTGCTTTTTTGAGTGTTTTTTGTTATTGCATTGTATTTCTTAATTTAGTTTGCTTTACTGGAAGTAATTTGTCAAATTTTGTTTTTTGCTTTTGGGTGGAAAGCTCTTTAATCCGTTGGGATTGGTCAAACGATATGAAGTCCAATGTGGACCAAATGTCAAATCTGATTGTATTTGATAGGAAAAGGTGAAGTTTTAATAGTTTTTTAGAGGTTGTGTGCAAAAGAAATTTGGTATGATGTATTCTTTTTTAAACGAGAAGCAAACTTGTGTTATGCAGAATTGTTTCGGATTTAGATGTTCCCAAATTATTTTTCAGTTGTGAGAATTTTGGGACTATTTTGTTGTCTGCACAATTTCAAAAAAGCTAAGGATGTTAGTAGCTTACCTTGAGAAGTCCTGAGCTTACTAAAGGTGTTGGTTTTAGTAAGAATACTCTCCCCGTAGTGTTCCTTGATAATAGATTTTATGCTTTCACGATGATTCATTTTGATAAAAAATTCAATTCAATTAAATTTTTAGTTAAAGAATTTAATTTTTAACAAAAAAAAACGGAATGTGCAACTTAATAGTTTTGTTCTTAATCACAAAGATCAATTTTCAAACGAGAAGACTAATTTCCTACCGCAATAACAAATTTGCATCGAAATATGTGCATTTTTTAACCAAAGGGTGGAATTTTCAACTAAAAAGGATAAATTTTCACTTTCAAATATCAATTCTCTACCAAAAATGATATAATCCAATTTTATTCTACATAAATTAATTTTTGACTAACTATGAAGGAATTTTCAAAAAAATAATAATTGAACCCTCTATGAAGAAGATGAATTTTCAACCGTGAAGATTAATTTCTTTTTTTAAAAAGACGGTTTAATAAAATTATATTTTTAACAAAAAAAGATCAATTTTTTTAAAATATCATTTTTCTATCAAAAATGGTATAATCGACTTTTCTCTTAAAGAAATTAGTTTTTTACCAAAAAACGAATTTTTCATGTTATAATAAAATCCTCGAAACGAAGATGAAATTTCAATTAAGAAGTTTATTTTTCGACCAAAAATAACGAATTTTCAACAAAATTCTGAATTTCTAATTACTGCATCAAAACAGATAAATTTATTTCCAAATAGTTCAATCTTTAACGAAAAAAGGTCGATTTTAAACGAAAAGGATTAATTTTCTAGCAAAACATAAAAATTAAAAAAATTAAATTGTTAAGTACAAAAGGTCAATTTTCAACCAAAAATAGTAGAATCGAAATTTCTTTTAAAGAAATTTGTTTTTAACAAACTGAAAAGGATTTTTTTTAATAACCCAATCCTTAATAAAAAATATTAATTTTCAACCAATAATATTACGTTTCTATAAAAAATTATGAATTTTCTACAAAATCTAGAAAGTTTCAAACAAATATATGATTTTTATGTAAAAAATTGTCATTTTTTAACCAAAAGTAATATAAGTAGATTTTATCATTATAGAAATTAATTTAAAAAAGAAATTTGAAGAAAATAGTTGAATTTCCAATCAAAAAGGTTCGTTTTGAACCGGAACAGATGAAGCCTCAATTATGAACTTAATATTCAACGAAAAATTAAATAGTTCAGTTTTTAGTTAAAAGAATAAGTTTCAACTTAAAGAAGTGCAATTTAAAAAAAGCTGAGTTCTCTAGCAAAACAGATTGCAATTAAGAATATCAATACGTTTTTAACCAAAAATGGAAAGTTAAATTTTCACTTCAATAAATTAATGTTGAAAAAAAAGAATTGTCAGAAAAATGGTTGAATCCTGAATCAGCAAAAAAAATTTTCAAACAAGAAGATTAATTTTATACTAAAAAAGACGAATTTTCAATAAAATCCATAAATTTTTTAACCTATTAGTTAGATTTTTAACTAAAAAGATTAAACGTTAATTTAAAAAATTACTTTCTCACTAAAAATGTTTCATATTTTAATTTTCTGGCAATTCAAGTCTTTGAATCAATCAGGAAGGAAATTTTGTTGTTTTTAGATTGAATTTTAAGAAAATTATTTTTTTGACATAAAAAAATTCTATGTTCAAAAGATTAATTTTTAACCAATAAAACTAATGCCTTGACTAAAATTGTTTCTTGGTTAAAAACTCATCTTTTTGGGTAGAAACTTGATTTTCTTACTGAACATCAACACAATGAAAATGTATCCCTTTAAGTTGAAAATTCAACTGCTATTTAAGACTTGCCTTTTTGGGTAGAAAACTCAACAATTTTTTAGGATAATCATATTTTTTAGTTTTTGGTTGAAAATTTATCGACTTATTTAAAAGTTTAACCATCTTGTTAAAATTTTATATTTTTGGATGAAAAAGTAACTATTTGATTTCAAATTCATTAATTTTTCAAAACTGAAAATTAAACTTTTTCATTTTCAGTTTAAACGGTTTTGTTAAAAATTTGGCTTCTCAAGGAAAGATTTGCATTTGACACCGAATAGTTTAACTTGTAACCAAATAGTTAAATTTTCAACCTACAAATATAAATTTTAAACTGAATGGCCAAATTTTCAAACAAAAAAGATTAATCTTTAACCAAAAAGAGTTACATTAAAAAAAAGAATTCTCAATGAAAACTCAGTGGTGGATATCTTAAAACAAAAAAAAGATATTCTCAACAAAATATTTAGATTTTTAACCAGAGTTGAATTTTCGAACCAGCATGTAAATTTTCAACAAAGTAGTTGACCTTTTAACCTGCAAATATGAATTTTAGACCGAAAATGTAATATTTGATATTTCAACGAATGCAGATGCTGCCGAGAGATGCTTTGTAAAATAAGGAAACGAATTTTCAATCATAAAGACTAATTTTCTATAAGAAATTCGAATTTAAACCAAAAGTAGCAAAGTTACTTTTTCAAACAGACAATTGATTTATTTCCGAAAAAAAAGAATTAAAAAAAATGGTAAATTTTTTAACCAGAGATGAATTTTTAACTAAAATTATAAATTTTTTAACTAGAAAGAATTTTTTTACAACGCTTTCATCCCACATGATAATTTTTCAAATAGTTATTTGTTTAAAGTGTTATTTTGAATAAAATATTTCATTGATTTCAATGAATTTGAAATATAATAATTTTAATTTTAAACAAAATATTTATGTTTTTCATAAACTCTAATGTGATAAGTCCAGGGGAAAGTGGGAGACTTAACTAAGCCTAATAATCGAAAATGAACAGAAATTTCCCTTACAAAGTAGTGTAATAATTTGGTATAAATCGGAGTAATGAAACAGTTATTACTAAAAATTTTATGACATTGAACGCATGAACTAATGTTGGGGAGACTTAACCAAGATTTTCAGGGAAGAGTTTACCAAGTGGCAACAAGCTTATTATTAGATTTATATTGACTGAGACCTCCGAGATAAAATACGTCTGATGAACATTTTAAATAATTAATCATATTAAAAATTAATTGTCTTTTAAAATGTTTATTTTTTATTTCAGTTACAAATATTGTCGAATAAAATTAATATTTTATTTATCAGAAATAAAGTGCTCTCAAAAATAAATCGACAACAGAAATTATAAGCACAACGAATTAAAGAAAAGTATTAATATATTAATAAATTTATTATATTTGACAAATTTCAGTGACTAAAAAAATCATGTATATTTGGAGGTAATGTTCTGTTTGCGTTTTCAAAATATTAATACTATCATTAATTATATACGTATTAAACATTTTTATTTAAATTATGCATCATAGATTAATGTTAGCTAATAAAACACAACTCAATAAATATTAATTTCACTGAAAAATGATAATAAACGAAAAAATCTGCCCGCTTCGCGGGCAGATTCGCGTGCGACTCGCTTCGCTCGCAAGTTTGAGCGCACCTAGGGCGCGCGACGGTTGAATCTCGCGCTTCGAGCTCGATAATGGCTTACCTCCCGCTTCGCGCTCGGACATTAGTACACCTCGCGCTTCGCGATCGGATATTTATTCTTTGCATTTGGAATGCTTGAATAAAACTTTATCAAAAAGATCTTTTTTAGATGTCAGTATTTATATGCCCATTCATATTCTGAATTATCTACATAATTAAGTATAGCCAAAGATTAAGTTTCTGAAAGCTCTGTAGGCTTTGAGGTACACATTCTCATCGTGACACTCGCGCTGCGCGCTCTATTCCCGAGAGACATTTGTAAACAGGTTTTGTTGAATCTTTTTTTTCTCATAACTTTCGTCGTTTTTCCACAAATTTTTATTTTTTTATTTTCAATGCTATTTTTCACAAATAAAACAAAAAGTACGCATCCTATCAAGGAGTGATTCTTAACGAAATTGTAGATCTTCTCTTGGGATACACATTTTTTCAATTTATCTTTTTTCGTATCCTACATAGTTTGTCCACAAAAGGGAATTTTTTATTTTTTTTTGTGTAATCATAATTCGAATTCGTCCTTTCTTTTAGGACCTACAAAAAGTGTGGCGAAGATGGATTTGATCCATTCATTTTTTCGAGAATTATCGTGTTTACGGACAGGCGGCCGGATGGCCAGACAGGCGGACGCCATCTTAAAAACCTGATTTTCGGATTCAGGGGGTCTCGAAATTAAAATTGATAAGGAAATCACTAAAGTCATGCCAATATTTTATCTCACCTTTTTCAGTTTTAAGTACTAATTTATATCAAGATTACTGCTTCTACACCAAAAAAAAAATGTAACTATATTAGTTCAATAATACCTTGAACTAATACGCTTCG
The DNA here is from genome assembly GCF_010883055.1 of Belonocnema kinseyi. Classification (NCBI taxonomy): domain Eukaryota; kingdom Metazoa; phylum Arthropoda; class Insecta; order Hymenoptera; family Cynipidae; genus Belonocnema; species Belonocnema kinseyi. The sequence goes on from NC_046662.1 coordinate 91,856,830, forward strand.
CATAAATTAGAACTCAGTAGGTAAAAAAGTCGAACTGGATCTCTTCATTTAATTTGTAATTTTATCGGTTTGAGTATAGAACCGACGCTATAGCAATGCCGAATTACATCGATTAAGTAAGCATTGAAATGGAGCAGTTCTTCATGTAGAAGTCGCTATGCTTCGCTCCGTTCGACTCTGCTGGTTCGAATGACGACGAACGATCTGTAACTTAGGAGCTTCGCATGAGCATTGCGCTGAGTTGAGGCGCCGGACAATATGTGTTGGGAGAAAATTAAAGAATAATTATCTAAATATCAAATCTCGCGTACTCTCAAATTTAAACGTTACAGATTGGTTGGATCCTCGCTGTTCGTCGTCATTCGAACCAGCAGAGTCGAACGGAGCGAAGCATAGCGAGTATATCTATATCGACGCACTGTGATTCAAATTTCGTTACGTACCCAATACAAAAGTGGAACAGAATCTTTTTCGATGCTTTAGAACAGCTGACATTCAACTTATGAACTTTGCGAGTTCTACATGAAGAACTGCTGCATTTCAATACTTACTCAATCGATGTAATTCGGTATTGCTATAGCGTTGGTTCTATACTCAAACCGAAAAAATTACAAATTAAATGAAGAGATCCAGTTCCACTTTTTTACCTACTGAGTTCTAATTTATGCGAAGCGTATTAGTTCAAGGTATTATTGAACTTATTTAGTTATATATTTTTTTCGGTGTAGTCTTCGTGACCGGTCACGATTACTCGAGCAACTATGCTTTTTCAAGGACCCTATAATCTTGCCGATATTTCCCGAATGAGAAGATACTAAGTAAAGATTTTACTTAATTTTATGAACCAAAATTATTTTTTATCACATAAAAATAATTTTCGTCCCGATAAAGTAATTTCTTGGCAAATTGAAAGCTTGAGCAAAGAAACACTTTTGCCACCCTAAATGTTAAGCTATTCTCCATGTTTAGTGATCCATCGCCACCGGCAAAATGGATGCATTTTTTACCCATGTACACTATTTATATAAAAAAAAACTAATTTGGTTTCCACAACAAGCACTGTCCAAACTTACTTTAAAATATACTAGGATTGTATTTTTATGCGGAAAATACTTATTTGTGGCGTTTACACCTCAAAAATCACGATTACTGGGACCTTCCCGATTACTGGGACATCTACCTGACTTCCGAACACTTCATTTGATATTGGTGTTTAAATTCATACGATGTAGAAATGTAAATTTAAAAACCAAAATTTATTTAATTTTCTAGTTTTAATTACAAGAGGAGAGTAATCGGAAGTAGATCCTTACTGATTTCCTAAAATCCTGTTTTAAAAATACACTTCATAATCTATGTGAAATCTGGTTGTGATGTTTTTCGATTATTCATTTTTAATATATACTTGAATCAAACAGGAAATTTAATTAAATTATAAATTATTTTCAATCAAATAAAACTAATTTCAAGAACTTGAAAGTAATTTGAATTAAATAGTTTTATCGAAAGGAAACTATCGTAATCTAGAGAGCGTCTGCGTCACTTCCCGTGGGAAGTCCAGTATACTACCAGCTTCTTCTTATCTATCTTTTTCAGCGGCTTTTAAATGCCAGAGTGTTCCACAAAAGACTTTTGAGACCTTTTGCAGTTTACACTAAGAGCAGTTTCAACAAAAATCTTCACTTCCGAGGAATTTTCCCTTTATTTCACAAGAAAGATATTTTTGAACAAGTACAGGAGCGTGAAAATGGATTCAGATGAACGAGAGATACAATTCAATTTTATAGTCTTTGGCTTGCTATAACAAGAAAGGAATGTAACTTTTTAAAAAGTTTCCTGTTTAAAAGCTCTTTAATTATCATTTCGTAATTTAATTGTATCATTGTGGTCTCTTCCGGTCTTATTCCAAGGCGGAGGTCCTTTGAACCGGTTATAAACGATCATTCTGTGGATTATGTTCAAAGATGATATATTTATAGATTTTCCTGATATTGTACGAAATATTTCTAGAAAAATGACGAATCTCTTAATTAGCAATGTATCCCCTCTAGTTTAAAACATTTTACGAATGCTGAGAAAGATAGAGCTGCAAAGGCACAGTTCAATAATAATTTAATACTAATAAGAACTTAGCCAATGGTTTTTTTTACTGATTTCAAGAAATTTCCCCTTTATATCGTTTTTTCGCTTAAATTCGAACTGAATTAATAGAACCCAATAGGAACAGCCAACTATTTTTGGTTTGAAGTTAATTATTTTTTTTAAAAGTCTACTATAATATTTCTGCTTTGGAATTCATGTGGCTTGGTTTAAAATTTTATTATTTGCTAGTAAATTTAATTATTTCATTCAAACTGTAATTGTGTGTGTGTGTGTATTTTAAAACATCCTTTTTGGTCAAAAATTCTACTACTTGGTTAAAAGTTGAACTGCAGTGTTAAAAATTCAATTTTGTGGTTGACGATTTATTTCTTTGCTAGCCAATTGAACTATTTCCTTGAACATTTGTTTTCATAGCGCCTCTGTTGAAACTTCGAGTTTCGGTACCTGTAGCACGGGTTGAAACATGGTGTTTGAATCCCTAGAGTTGAAATATTTTGTTTCTGCTCTAGGGTACACAGATAGCTAGGTCGATAGGTAGGTTGGTAGGTAGACAGGGTCTACAGGTACCTCAACTCGAATTGTCAATAAATTTACTACGAAATAGTATGTTGCATTACAAGGATGAAACACAGCGATTGCAGAGAGAGCGAAGCTTGCGGCCCGAGCAAATCGAGGGTGCTGCATTCACACCGGTTGCGATCGTTGTGTAGATATTACAAAAATAGTGTAAATTTTAATGTTTTCTTAAATTTTCAATAACTTCCGAAATAGTCCACATTTTTCAATGTTCGAAGGCTCACTTTCAAACTTTTTCACCGTATCACAAGAGCTTATGAGTATAAATCGTACATATTTTCTTTTTGAATTGCAAGAACTTGAAGTTATAATAAAAAAGTTAGAAAAATTGCAATATTATTTTTGGTAACAAAAATATTTTTGTGTAATATATGAAATTTTTCATATGTTTTACAAAAATCTAACTATTTAATTAAATGTCGAACTATTTTGTTGAAAATTGTTTAGTTGTTAAAGAATTATCATCTTAATTGAAACTTCATCCTGTTTGTTGCAAATTTAACCACTTTGTTGAAAATCAATTTTTTTGTTCAGAACTCATCAATACTTGAAAAGCTCGCTCTTTAAGTGTAAAATTAACCGGTTTCCTGACAGTTTTATTTTTATGGCCGAGAATTAATTTTTTGAACTGAAAATGTAACTATTTTATTTATTTATTTTTTTTTATTGTTGTTCTTTTTTAATAAAAAATTAAAATATTTGCTTGAAAAATCAATGTATTAAGTTGAAAAGTGATCTATTTTGGTAGTAAATTCCACTATTTCATCCACCCAAGTGCGAATTGCCAGAGCTGAATACACGGCCCAGTGTTGGTCCAATTTTGGCAGCCACAGGTCGGCTAAAGTTATTGGGCCAATATCGGCATTTTAATCGGCCCAGTGTTGAGCCAGTGCTGGCAGCCTATATTGGCTATTTATATTTGCCGATCCTCCACCGATGCTTGGCCCAGTATCGGCACTTTATTGCGCCAAGTCTCACTTTTAGTACAGGGAACCATGTTTCACGAGGATCAGCCAAAGTCTGGCCCAGTGATGGCACATTACTGGGCCAAGGGTCACTTTTACCACGGCAAACCATGTTTTATTTAAATCGACATTACAAGAAGTTGTAAAGGAGGCTACAACGGATAAAAATGAAAAATGAAAATGCGAAGCAAAAATTGTAATCGATTTAAATTATTTATTTTAAAATTAGTGTATTGATGTTCCTGTTAACATTTCGTGTATTTTGCATTTACACAACGCCACATAATAATAAATAATTAGAAAAAGATAGCTTAAAATTTGGTTCCTTAACATTTCTGACCGGCATCTCATGAGAATGGCTTTTTCACAGTTTCAACTTGTCAGTTTAGCGGAGTGGTTAGCACGCCCGGCTGCTAGGCGATAGATTTAGGTATATAGATCTAGGTTCGATCGATACCCCGTAGCGTTAGAAATTTTATTTGTAATATAATGTTCAAAATGTAATACATGTATTCAGTCTAAACAGGACCATTAATATTTATATTCAAAGTATTCGCAATCAATTAATATTTATTTTTTAAATATCTTTTTTGTCATATCCTTAGACCGTAGCCAGTGCTGGGCCGACAATGGCAGCCAAGCCCTGGCTGCCAAGTCAAGACCATAGTTATCAATCCGGCAATGGCACGACGATGGCAGCCAGGTTTGGTCCAATACTGGTACCCAGTGTTGGGCCGACAATGGCAGCCAAACCCTGGCTGCCAAGTGCAGGCCATAGCTATCATTTCGTCATTGGCGCGATATTGGCAGCCGAGCTTCGGCAATATTTTTGCCGACTCTGGGCCAATGTTGGGCCTATGTGACTTCACACTTAAGCAAATTAAAATGTTTATTTCAAAATTTAACTATTTGTTAGAAAATTAATTTTTTTGTAGAAAATTAATATTCTCGGGTTTAAAACTTAACTATTTCGTGGAAGATTCATAATTTGATGTAGGAAAATAATCTTATTCGTAAAAAAATTTTCTTTTCGGATATAAAATTTAAATATTTAAAAAAAATTTGATTTTTAGCCTGAAAATGGAACTCTTTTGTTGAAAATTCGCCTTTTTTGGTAGAAAAGTAATCATTCTTATTCAAAAACTCACCCTTTTTCATTTTTTTAATTAAAATTTAAACCTTGCTTGGTTGAAATATAAACTATTGCATTTTTTGTTGATAAATCATCTTTTTTTGTAGAAAAATAATTTTCTTCATTGAAAAAGGCATCTTTGTAGATTGGAAATTTAACTACTTGTTTAAAAATACAATCATTTTGTTGAGAATTCTACTAGTTTGTAGTAGGCATATTTCTGGGTCAAAAATTCCACTCACTATAGAGGGGCTATTAAAAAAATACGTGAAATATTTTTCAGAAACTTTATCTCCCTCCCTCCAAACGCTTGATACATTATCCACTGTACTTAACATGGAGAATGATGCTTTAAGCGAATCCCCTTCCTCCTGTTGAAGATATCAGGGATTTTAAGAATGATCCCAGAAGAACTCGCAAAGAACGCAGAAAACCGCAGAATAAGCGATTCCGTAAATTGCGTAACACTTTCAGGGGAAGTGGATCTAGGCTAGTGTTACATACACCTGCGACCTATCGATCCTTCGACTGTTTCAAAATTCTTCGGGTGTTAACGTAAAATAATGTATATTTAAAGTAAAAATGAAAATTGTCACATGAAATAATAAAAAATGAATATAAATAATTGGAATGACATAGCAGGAAATAATATTAGGTAACTTCAATTAATGAAATTTTCATGGAAAAAGTAAAAATTGTCTTTCAGTTAAGAGGTGCAGAGTAATTATTTTGCTAACTAATCATTTGCGAGCAGCTAATCTCGGTCGTTCCTTCATTGGCCTTCGAGTGTCACTAACCTATGTAACCGTGTACAGACAAATATATATATGGCTAACGCAGTATCGCCGTTCCACGTAGAGTTGAGTTTATGCTTCCTTGCGAGTGTTGAATGTGAGCGTGTGTGATCTGCTATGACTACGCTAATGGTATTCCAAACACACTAGAGCCAGACTTCCGTCTCGTCTAACCTTGAACTAGCATAGGGGACACATTGTGCGCAAGCGCTTTACACCCACTCGGCCTATAGACCAGGATAATATTTCACTCCGACGATCAAGTAAGTGCAGGCCTTGTAGTCTCCAATCTTAGTTATTTTTAGATAAGCTGCGCACACAATCGCCAAAATAATTCCACAATGTTATTTTCCATTTAATTTATTCAATGCGTAATTTAATCGCCACCAGAAAGAAAACTGAATATTTCAGGGAAATTTAGAACTGCACGAATCGTTCATCGAAACCCTGAACTGGATCATTTATTTTTTCAGAGTACTATTTCAATAAGATTTCAAATTTAAACATCTGGAATTCACAGGGAACACTTTTCTAGTGGCGCGGTATCTCTAAGGTACTGGCCCGCAGTACTGCGCTAAACCCCTAATGGTGACTTTGTTCTGTACTGGTACAATACTGATCCAATAATGGTTAGCAACTGGCTTAGTACCAGGCTAGTAATATTTAGACCGGCTGCAAATAAGAGAAAACCTCGAAATCAGGACAAACTCGGGGCATTTTATTGAGCGGAGACAGTCAGGGTTTTTGAACGAAAATTTTACAAAAGTCCAGAAATGTCTATAATATAGGAACTTTAAATAACTGTCAAGAATAATACATTTAAAATTGTTTATGTCCGTTGATAAATGTTTTTATGTTAAAAAGTTTATAAGATTACGATTCTGGGCTTTGAATATTAAAGGTTAGGGAAAAATTGTGAAATTTCAAGAATTAAGTTTTGCGGCTACGCTAATATGATATTCTTTGTTTATAGGGGGGAGGGGTCGATTCGACCCGATGCTTAAAAAAAATCAAAAACGTGTTCCTAAAAATCTGGAAAAATTCATGGTTCTTTTTTCAACCTTCTACTTAACAGTTAACGGGTTAATTCTTTTTGTTTGGAAATTTAACTGTTTTGGTAGAAAATTAATTTTTTATTGAAAATTCAAATTGTAGAGTTGAAAATTCAATTATTTTTTATTTTATTCTTCTTTTTGTTTTAGAATTACAATATTTTTTAAACACTGGTCTTTTTGGGTGAATTAAACTGTTTTTTTATCTAAAATTAAAATCTTCGTTGGTCAAAATATATTTATAAATCTGCTGATTTATCATTCCTTGAAAATCAATACTTTTTGTTAAAAATTGAACTACTGGGTTGAAGATTGAACCATTTACAAGTTAAAATATTATTATTTGTTAAATGCTCATTGTGTTAATTGAAAACTCATCTCTTCATTTGAAAAATGGTTCTTTTACTTTGCTTATTCAACTATTCCAAGTGGAAATTCATTTTTTTAAATTAATCTCTTTGGTTGAAAGTTTAACCACTTTGTTCAAAATTCGTTTGTTTTTGTTTTAAAATTAGTTTTTTTTTTTTTTGTTAAGAATGTAAATTTTCTATTTTGGGTTGAAAATTGACCTTTTTTCATCGAAATTTTCTTCTTTTTTCCGTTAAAAATTCAACTGTTTTGTTGAAAATGAATTTGGTAAAAATGCTAAATTGTTTTTTACTGAAAATACAACTTTTCCACTTTTTGTTGATATATCGTATTTTTTGAAGTTAAAAATTAAACTATTTACTTGAAAAATGATGTATTTAGTTTGAAACATTATATATTACATTTTTTGTCGATAATTCACGTTTTTATGTTGAAAATTCGGCTTTAAAGTTTATCTGATTATTTGTAAATACTACTGAATGCGTAAAAATAGTTTGCTTGTTTGTTAAAAGTTCCAATATTTTGTTAAAAATACAGTTGTTTTTGATTGAAAGTGAATCTTTGTAGATAAAAAATGCAAGTATTTCATTAAAAAGTAATTTTCTTTGTCGAAAATTCAACTTTATATTAAAATTCAATTATTATGTATGAAATTCAGGTTTTCTGTTGAAAATGTAATTATTTTGTTGAAAATTTAACTATTGTGTTAAAAAGTCATCCTTTAAGCTTAAAAATTCATCTCTTAAGGTAGAAAAGTCATATTTTTCGGTTTAAATAAATAATTTTGAAATCTTTCTATATTAATCTGTAATTTTATAGTTTTATTCCGCTCATAGAAGATTCTACATAAAAAATATTACAATTTCAAAATGCTAGTCTTTGAATATTTGATGCGTATTACTTCCCTGGTGCTGCTCCAGTTATTTAAAGTAATAAGACAATAATTCCGATGTGATTTTAAAATTATACATTCTACCATATATCTAATTAATAATCCATTACCAACCCGAGACGTGAAACCTCCCCACATAGATTGAGCATTATTGTTCTCTAAATCACATTATTCTCTGCATAATAACTTCTTGCAAACGAAATTGAAATGATTTCAAAGATTAAATTTGTTACGACTTCCTGTATGGTTTATTCTAACACAGAGAAAGATTTTTGATTAAGTCCTTGAACTGAACTAACACCGTTAGAGGTTGCAGACGGTCAAACGAATCTAGAATGCTTAGACCTCTTCCTGGTTATTGAGTGGAGAATGGACATCCTTGACTTCTCTAATGCCGAGGTCGCAGACGGTCATTTTACATTTACATTATATAGGACTAATCTCTCTAGGATCATTATCCTTTTCACTAGATTACGTAATTCGACCTCGCTAACGCCATTCAAATCGTTGTAACCTGTAACCACATCGTAAGTCCGACTAGCTCAACACCTGATGCAATATTAATCGTATCACCGATCGAAACACAAATTACCGCTTGAAGGAATAATTCATTTTTTAGGGAATAATAGTATATCAATAGCATATAATGGATGAATAGAATTTAATTTAATTAAGACAGAGTTTTCGAGTGTTTATCTATGGGTGCATTTTATTTTTAATTTAAACCATTAAACAATTATTATTGAAAATCTTCTCCATTTAACGACTACGCCATAAATTACCGTCCGTTTAACGTCTTTTTTAAATTACATATTTCCAATAAGGAACATTAAAATCATGTGCTAATTATTTTTATTATGTAATATTATGGGACACTTCTGTCTGGTCAATTGGGGCCGCTATGTTTTTGTTAAATATATTTTTTCAACATTCATAATGTTCACCTTGAATCTGCCTGTTATTTTTGCAATCAACCAGATAAGTAGAGATTAGAGATGCTATAAATATAGATCATAAATGAATCTGCAGAAGCCTATTTCTAAATGAAATAAATCATTTATAATGTGAAATATATATGAGTGAGGTTACAAGAGACGTCAGAAGTGTTTATCAAATTAGATTGGAGAAGGATGACTATTGTAAGGAAGGTTGGCTGCAACGAGAGGCTTATGATTGATTTAATAAACCGAGACGTAATGTCTATTTAGGAAATTTTGAGTTATTCAGAGTAACAGTAAGTAGATTTAAAATTATTTAATTACAGTGAAACTCTACTATAGCGCCGATTTTGGGGCTGGTGGTGGGTGGGAACTAACTCATTCAGTTGATTTCAGTGGATTGTAACATGAAATAGGACCAGTACCCAATTACAAGGGGGATGATGACTATCCATTGCAATTTTTTAGTTCCTTACATAAAATACCTTATCTAATATTACTCCTGTATTAAAGAAGGTAATGTCACAAACATAACCGAAAGGCACAAATATTTAATGCTTTAATCATATAAATACATAAATTATCTGTCAAATATTTTACTTAATATTTCCAGTATTTATCAAAGATTTATCGTTTTTTATAGTTTGTAGTCTAATATCATTGTAATCCGAACATTCCCTCATAAAATGTTTAATGTATTTGTCGTCCATAGATCATTCTCGGGTTCTTATAACCAATCAAACGTAGTTGACAGAGTAAGTTTAGATTATTGCAGTTAATTTCTTTCAACAAATAGTCATTAAACGAGACAAAACTAAAAATTTACAAATGTATTTTTGATTGCTTGCTGCTACTAAATCGTCTTTTTTAATATCTTTCTTTCAGTTTTGATATTATCTCCTCCAGGTGCTTTTTGACATTTTCCGGAAATTACTTTACGAATACATACTTACGTCATAGGTTCTAACGTGTTTGTTCAATTTGAATTGCCTTGTTATAATTGATCTTATTTGATTTTAATTGAATTAGTTCACTAGCTTTGCCCAGCCATCTCTAGAATTTCGATTAATCATCGAATCGCCCTCACAACATACTCATTTTTTAATTTATATCTATTTGTTTCTAGGCTAATCATATAATTAACAATATTGCGGATGAAGTTTAGTACCGAATTAAAGTATTTCATCTGAGTAGATTAAATTTCGTAGAAATATTTTAAAGGCTAAATTTCAGCTGCATATAATAAAGTAGCTGAGATAAATGAGTTGAAAAAATGGTTTTCTGCTATCAAAGATCTTCGTTTTGCTTACAGTAACAGTACGATTTTCCTCGATCCAACGCTTCCTTTTCCAAGGTCTTAGGCTTTGCCACGTTGAATTTCAATTTATTTATCTTCCAGCATTGCTCTAAAACATATAATTTCATTAAAAATCTCCTGCGGATTCTCCAATATAACAATATCATTCGCAGATGCCAAGATCGAATTCTCTAGAAAAATCTTCCAATCCTACCGCAGGAGCTCCAAATGCTCTGAAAATTTTTTCGATATCGCACATAACAAATAAGAGTACACAGGGAGACATTTGATATCAATATTTGGTTCATTATATATTTATAATTAAAATAAAATGTAAGAATTTAGGGATAATCGTGGTACTGCTATAACGATTTCTACTATAATAAGAGATGATGGTACTTCTTCATGTATTATTATAAACTTAAGCAAGCAAAAATTATTATTTACGTTTAGAAAAAGTATTATTTACTGTTTGAAAATTGTGGGTCCGGATGCAATAAAGGCACATAAAATTTTTTCGTGCGAAAACGAAGTCCCCTGGAGGGTTTAGAAAAAATGTTCGAATTTTAATTTTCAAAAGACATATATGGATGTAAAATTTGATTGCGCATCTTTTTTTCTTAAGACAAAAAGTTGTAACTTTTTTAGTTTAAAAATTAA